>NW_024040636.1:0-69653 GCF_014851395.1 Micropterus salmoides | reverse complement strand
GTTAAGGCATTGCTCAAAGAGGATTTTTATACATATGGACATGATACATGTGCCACAGAAATTTCGTCTATCGGTAAACTGTGCTAAGGGGGCTGCTCATTTAAGGTCATTTGCTGTTGGCAGTAGGGCTGCAGCTAACGATGATTTTAGTACTCAAATCTTCTATAGATTATTTCATCAATTCATTGATGCGTTGTTTAAGAAGCACTTTTGCTTGGTGGCATACATTTACATTCAGCTGAGGACTGCGGCTTACTTTGGCTACCCTGCAACTTCACAATCAATCATGATTCAGTTAAATGCTAAAGTTGCTGTTACCTTGTCTGTGTTCCGCTGGCAGAACAACAGGTGCTTTCTGATCAAGCTCTGTCGGGCTGTTGCGAGGTGACATAAGTTTCGTTTTATGGTGGATGGACTGTGACATTACAGAGTTGTTGTTTTCTTTGAGCTTGAAAAAATCCCAAACTTTCTGGACACTTTCTTCTTCGCCCCTTGCTATTTTCTCGCTCTCAATTGTTAATGCCTTTAGAGTACGGTCTGTGTAAAAAAAAATCCAAAAATGTTCATAAAATTCAAAACGGCCGACTTCCTGTTGTTTAAGGCATTGCTCAAAGAGGATTTTTATACATATGGACATGATACATGTGCCACAGAAATTTCGTACACGTAGGTGAAACGTTCCGCGGGGGCTGCTTCATTAAAGGTCACTTCCTGTTGCCAGCAGGTGGCCCTATGACTACTGGTGAATGTTGGCTTGTCCATGTGTTCAGGGTGGAACTCTTATCAAACTTGTACAATTTGGTACAGATTTGATCATGTACAGTCAAGTTACAATAACTTCCTCTGTCATGGTGAAGAGTTTAACTAGCCACACCACCGCCACGCCGTTAACTGCAAACGAGTTTTACAACACTGCTTCATCAATATGTTATGAGCTTTCTGGGACAGTTTTAAAGTTGATATGTCCAACCTGCTAGGAGCAGTACATTACAGCACAAAACGTGTCATTTCCTGTTGCCCGTACATTACATTAATTTGGATGTAAAATTTGGTGAAAAATTTCGTATTTTATGGGTTTCGCGCACGGGCGTGGCAAAATAACTCGCTAGCGCCACCTAGAAAATTGGAAAAAATTAGCCCCTCGTTCACGTTCACCCTCATGCACGAAATTTTCTGGGGACATGTATCAAGACGCACAAAAAAGCCTCAAGAAACCATAAACTGAACAGGAAGTCGGCCATTTTGAATTTTACGGCCATTTTTGGATGATTTACACACTTCGTACTTTAACGAACTCCTCCTAGGGATTTAGTCGGATCGATGTCAAATTTCTGCTGTGCCTTCTAAAGGCAAAGACGATAAAAAGTTGTGCTATTTGCGAGTTTTCGTCAATGGGCGTGTCTGTGGCGTGGCGTCAAAGATCAACTCTTCGCGGCAGAGCTCCAGAATATGCAACACGGCCGGCTCACACCCGGAGGGCCCGCCCAACGCTGCTTGCAGCTTTAATTCCTTGTTGTTTCTTAAATTGACATAAATTGACGTGTTTGTTCACTTTGTTGGTTTGCTGTAGTTTATCTAAAAACTCACCATGCTGTACTAGTGTTGTATTACTCAGAAGTGTTTGTAGTGTAGCCATTGGGTAAAGGTGTTGACCACTGCTGTTATTCTTTCAATGTAAGGTTTGATGTGTTTAACAAATGTTTACCAACAAGTGTTTTATTCTTATATTCTGTGTGTTATTCATCAACCTGTGTCTTTTCAATGATTAATGGCGCCTGGTACTGCAAGGTACAGCCAGGTACTGCATGAAACCAAGCTTTGCACTGCAGAAACTAAACTTGTATGAGACATAGCACCCTCATGGTTGGCATTGTTGAATCATGTACTTATTCATTGAATCATGTTATGCATGTATCAAATATGTTATTCTTATCAATTCTTTTAAAAAATACAATTGTAAGTGTTTGAGTTTTAATGGTGTCAAATTATGCCTGTATAACTTAAAAAAATACGGTGAGACTGAAGTTGAAACATATTGGTGAATTTCTAATCCAGTAATGTCAAAAATATAAAGAAAGATAAATTGTAACAATAATTACATGTAATAATAAATTGTGACATTAATGAAAGGGTTAATTTGGTAAAACAGTACGAGAAAAAGGCCATTAGATGGCAGTAGAGGATAAGAAATTCACCAAAGGGGAGGAGTGGTCAGCGAACACTATAAGTGGAGTTAAGGTGTAACGCCCACCTGGAAGGAGGAGATAAGGTGGAGTTAAGGTTTAACGCCCACCTGGAAGGAGGAGATAAGGTGGAGCTTAAGGTGAATATAAGGCGATGTTCGCTGACCACCAACTCAGTTCCATCCTGAGACCTGCAGGGATGTTGCTCGCGTTTATCTGTCCTTTATTGGAATAAACTCTTTTGCACCGACTCTTGACCGTCTCCAGTGAAGTTTTTGACTATGCAGTTTTTGACTAAAGAAGAGATGTAATAAACTCAATAAAATTACTCTAATAGGTTGGTTAGGGTAGGGACCAGGTCTTCCACTGGCCCGGCCGGTTCTTATTTCCGACCCGACACTACCCACAGCAGGGTTATCTACAACAGAGCTACCAACAGCGAGGAAACTACCTGCCACAAGGGGGCTATCCACCTCAAGGAAACGCAGGAGGGTACAACCGTTACCAAACACAGCCAAGACCCAGAGGTGGCCCGAATCGACGTGGAGGATGGAGAGGCCCAATGGAACCGTCGCAAATGCGTCGCACACAGTCCAACCCACAACTCAACCAACCACAAGGGGCGTCAAACACTTGCTGGGGCTGTGGAGAATCCAGACACCAGCGACGAGACTGTGAAACCCATCCCTGGCAAGGGCCAGCGTCTGGATGGCAATAGGGGAGCCCAGAGGAGCCTGAGGGGAAGTTAATAGGAATAGCCATCTCATCACTACCACAAGAAGAGCCTACCATGACAGTCACGATTTATGATGAATTAGTTGATAGAGGACCACGGGATGAGAAACTGCCTCTATTAATGGTTGTAACAGACAGGCACAGAGCATTACTGGATCAAGTACCTCAGAAATTGTGGTCTAAACACAAAACAGACGTCGGTCTAGTTAAATCAGCAAAGCCAGTAAAAATAAAACTGAGAAAAGACATCACATTGCCATACCAAAGACAATATCCACTGAAAGAGCATGCTTTGGAAGGGATCAGACCTACAATTGAGGGTCTGATGAAGGCTGGGGTCCTGGTCAAACCACAGAGTCCCTGTAATACGCCGATCTTCCTAATTAAAAAGCCACAGTCAAATGATTACCGATTAGTTAATGATCTGAGACAAATAAACGCCAGCGTAGACGCAGAAATACCTGTCGTTCCGGTACCACACACCTTGCTCTCTAACATCCCACCAAACACACGATGGTACACAGTGATAGATTTGTGCTCAGCAACAGCTCAGCACAAAGTTAGTAAAGACAAACTACAGTTTTGCTAGACCGAGGTAGAGTATCTAGGTAGAAAATTGAGTGGAGACGAGATTGATAGCCACCTCACAGATAGAGGCTATAGCTAAGATACCAAAACCACAAACAGTAGGACAAATGCTCTCCTTTCTAGGCATGGCAGGATATAGTCACTCATGGATTTGCGATTACGCCGTAAAAACAGCCCCATTGCGTGCTATGATAAGAGCAGCTGGTCAGGCAGATAAGTCAGCCCAGTTATACTGGACTGAGGAGGCCGAAGGGGCCTTCCAAGCACTAAAACAGGATTTGCGTTCTGCTCCAGCACTAGGCAATCCAGACTATTCTAAACCATTTCACCTGTATGTAGCTGAAAGATCAGGATATGCGAGTTCTGTACTAATGCAGGACACACCAACAGGTAAACAACCTCTGGCGTATTACAGTACAAAACTGGATAACATTGAGATGGGACTGCCATCGTGTTATCAGGGATTGGCGCAGCAGTTTTTGCATTTCAAAAAGCCTCCTCACTATTAATGGGACATCCAGTGATTTTGTATACATCCCATCAATTGCATGCTCTGCTCACCAGCCCTCGATCTGTTCTAACCCAAGCTAGGAAAACAGGATACGAAGTCATCCCGTCTGCACCAGAACTCACTATCCAACGGTGCAACACAGTGAATCCAGCAACACGCATGGTGCTGCCAATTGATGGAACACCACATGACTGCATACAGGTAACAGACACGTTCATGAGAATACACGAGGATTTGCACAACCAATCCCAGCTGATTTGACATTCTTTGTCGATGGCTCTTGTTTCAGAGATGCCACAGGTAATCATGCAGGATATGCAGTGGTTCAGCTAAACAAAGATAATACCTTCACAGACGTTCAAACCACCAGTGTACCTCAACCGTGTTCAGCGCAGTTAGCAGAAATTAAGGCTCTAACAGCAGCCTGTAAGCTGGCAAAGGGAAAGCGTTTGAATGTATACACAGACTCAGCTTATTCATATGGAGTGTGCCATGTGCATGGCAATACCTGGAAACAGAGAGGGTTTTGTAGAGCAGATGGAACTCCTGTAATACACGGAGAAGCCATCTCTGCGCTATTAGAAGCAATCCATGAACCAACCACAGTAGCAATCAAAGTGTCCAGCACATCAGAAAACAGACACTCTGATAGCTCGAGGTAACAACCAAGCAGATGAGTTATGGGTCCAATAGTGGCAGTTGAAGATTGTGAACCACTCACAAATCTTTCATCTCTCATTGCAACACAAGCAGCAGCTGACATGTATGAGAAGTCCATGTGGCTAAAGAAAGGGGCCAGACAAGTAACTGAGGATGGACCCCAGAAAGGACTATGGAGGGGTCCTCATGGCCATTTTGCGCTGCCTATTTGTTTAACACGCTTTGCTATAAGGAATGCTCATGAACCAGACCATTGTTCCAGGGGACAGGTACTCAGGCGCCTACAGGCAGTATGTTGGTGACCATATCTGGCAGCCACCATAGACAGAACATTGAACGAATGTCAGGGCTGCGCTCTTTTCAATACAAGAAATTCTCAGCCCCACTGGCTCACATTCCAGCAGATTCAGCAGATGGTTGACAGATTCAGCAGATGGTTTGAAGCAACGCCAACCACCAGCCCAGACTACAAGTCAGTGGCAAAGTTCCTATGTAGGGAAGTTTTTCCACGATTCGGCTTACCAGACAAGATTGGTTCAGATAATGGACCACACTTTGTGGCACAGGTCATAAAAACAATGCTCCAAATGTTGGGCATTAAGCAGAGATTTGGGTGTGTATATCATCCACAATCACAGGGAACAGTGGAACGAGCTAACGGAACTCTGAAAGCGAAGCTAGCTAAGATAATAGAAGACAGCAAAGGTAAGCTTAAGTGGGTAGATGCGCTTACGCTAGCACTAATGGCTATGAGATTGCAAACTAACAGAATAACGCATCTAAACACCACATGAAATGTGCACTGGAAGGCCGATGCCTGTTCCATATCTGAGGAGGTCCATATGAAGGGCCATCTCTTGAACAGTTAGAGAATTAATTTTCAATTTATGTCCAGCATTTAACTAGAATCCACAGAACTATCTTCCAACAGGTCAAAGGGGCCACAGAGGAAAGAGACGCTGCCATACCAGAGCGCAAACAAACAATATGCCCCGGTGAGTGGGTGTACGTCAAGGTGTTCAAAAGAAAGTGGAACCAACCCAGACGAGAAGGCCCATTTAAAGTTGTCCTAGCAACACCATCAGCCTTAAAAGTAGAAGGTAAGAACGTTTGGTCAGAGGAGGAGGGCAAACGGGATCCACTGGGGATGGTGACACCGCCCCGCAGGGAGCTAGACATCCCAGAGCCCAGAGGGAGACATACAAAGGAGTGGCGAGCCCACCCTGCACGGGGAGAGACGATCCGACAGATTGGCCGCCAGATGAACCAGCTCTAGACGAACCAGTGACAGCAAGTAGTGGATCCCTACCTCCGAGAGAAGATGTCACAGATGCAGATAGTACACTCCTTGAGTCAGCAGAACAGTCAGAATCTGATAGAGATTCCCATGAATCAGAAGGATCAGGCGACTCAGGTTCAGAAGGAGATACCCAGGAGTATGGGGCAGGACAGGGAGCTGTAGAGGCCCAGCCAAGCCCAGAACCAAGCCCATACGCAGAAACAATACCAAGGCCAACACCAAGCCCAATTACAGAATCAGGAACAGGGTCAGATTCAGGTTCAAGTACAAGAGCAACCCCAAGCTCATGTACAGGTTCGTGTACATACGCAAGTCCGACAGAAAGCAGCTCAGAAGCAGGACTTGAAACAGGAGCAGGAGAAAGATCAGGTTCAGAGCGAGACAGTCATATACAAGAACAGAAACAGAGCCTGAAGAAACAGACCCAGAAGAGGGACAGACAGAAACTCCAAGACAGGCAGCTGTTGATGTGGGTAGCAGTGACATCAGTCCTAGTACTACTAGCATGTCAGGTTCCGGACATGATTCCCCAGAAGGAGAACGTTCCTCCGAAACAGGGACAGATGATTGAATGTGCATTAGCAGTAGCAACAGTAGCAGAACAGGAAGGTAGATGGCCAAAGAACGACAAACTAAATTTGACCTATGTAAGATCAATCATGCTTAAAAAGATTCTGACTCAAGGCCCAGGAGGCTACATACTGGAGAATCAGCCAGCTGATGAGCAATGCGAAGCTGAAGGGGTGGTGGCAATAAAGGCAAGCTGTAGTTCTGACAGGTGTACGGATGAAGTGACTGGAACAACTGTAGACAGACAACTAGCCCACAAACTGATCAAGTTCCCAACACGCCAACAACGAAGGGGATTACCAGAAGGTCAGCAAAAGGCAACTTTGAATCCTAACCCTAACAAACGACAGCCCGGAGTATTACAAAAGACCAGGCCCAGTGTACAACAGGTCAGGACAAGAGTAAAGAGTAAAGCCTGTGATACAGGGAGAAAGTACACTGCTCAAAAAAGGGAACACTTAAACAACTCAATGTAACTCCAAGTCAATCACACTCCTGTTAAATCAAACTGTCCACTTAGGAAGCAACACTGATTGACAATCAATTTCGCATGCTGTTGTGCAAATGGAATAGACAACAGGTGGAAATTATAGGCAATTAGCAAGACACCCCCAATAAAGGAGTGGTTCTGCAGGTGGTGACCACAGACCACTTCTCAGTTCCTATGCTTCCTGGCTGATGTTTTGATCACTTTTGAATTCTGGCGGTGCTTTCACTCTAGTGGTAGCATGAGACGGAGTCTACAACCCACACAAGTGGCTCAGGTAGTGCAGCTCATCCAGGATGGCACATCAATGCAAGCTGTGGCAAGAAGTTTTGCTGTGTCTGTCAGCGTAGTGTCCAGAGCATGGAGGCGCTACCAGGAGACAGGCCAGTACATTAGGAGACGTAGAGGAGGCCGTAGGAGGGCAACAACCCAGCAGCAGGACCGCTACCTCTGCCTTTGTGCAAGGAGGAGCAGGAGGAGCACTGCCAGAGCCCTGCAAAATGACCTCCAGCAGGCCACAAATGTGCATGTGTCTGCTCAAACGGTCAGAAACAGACTCCATGAGGGTGGTATGAGGGCCCGACGTCCACAGGTGGGGGTTGTGCTTAAAGCCCAACACCGTGCAAGACGTTTGGCATTTGCCAGAGAACACCAAGATTGGCAAATTCGCCACTGGCACCCTGTGCTCTTCACAGATGAAAGCAGGTTCACAGTGAGCACATGTGACAGACGTGACAGAGTCTGGAGACGCCATGGAGAACGTTCTGCTGCCTGCAACATCCTCCAGCATGGCCGGTTTGGCAGTGGGTCAGTAATGGTGTGAGGTGGCATTTCTTTGGGGGGCCACACAGCCCTCCATGTGCTCGCCAGAGGTAGCCTGACTGCCATTAGGTACCGAGATCCAATCCAATTGAGCACATCTGGGACATCATGTCTCGCTCCATCCACCAACGCCACGTTGCACCACAGACTGTCCAGGAGTTGGCGGATACTTTAGTCCAGGTCTGGGAGGAGATCCCTCAGGAGACCATCCGCCACCTCATCAGGAGCATGCCCAGGCATTGTAGGGGAGGTGATACAGGCACGTGGAGGCCACACACTACTGAGCCTCATTTTGACTTGTTTTAAGGACGTTACATCAAAGTTGGATCGGCCTGTAGTGTTGTTTTCCACTTTGATTTTGAGTGCGACTCCAAATCCAGACCTCCATGGGTTGATAAATTTGATTTCCATTGACAATTTGTGTGATTTTGTTGTCAGCACATTCAACTATGTAAAGAAAGGAGTATTTAATGAGATTATTTCATTCATTCAGATCTATGATGTGTTATTTTAGTGTTCCCTGTATTGTTTTGAGCAGTGTATGTTTCGCCAATGGCTACAATATTCTGCTCAGCAGGTTAGCTCTCAATCCTGCATAGCCTGTTACAATGGCAAAAGAGTCCCTCAAATATTGCCCATAAGTTTTGATGCGTGTCAACACCACAATGATTGTTTTGCTTATTGCATGCTAAGAATGATGGCAACAAAGCGTGATGGATGGTCACAAAATAGAACTAACTGTCCATCCTGGACCCCTTATTGGAACATTGGATACCACAGACAGCCGTTAGGAATGAAAGCACAGTGTTCCCATTTTGCGTAGTGGATACTAAAACTATGATGGTTAACAGAGCAGAGGCCAAAATACAATTTCACCGCAAGCGAAAGGTAGAAAATGGCAAAACGGTGCTTGCATCCGATAAATGCGATACAACTCCTAAAGCTAAGTTTCAATGCCAACAGGTGGTGGCAGACTATGCTCCATTTAGAGTTCAGCGAAATCAGAGTGACGCTGACATCCCCATACCGTTTCTTGGTAGAGGCACATATGCTATGGCAGACAATTTCTGGTTATGTGATGACAGCGACCGGCTGAAAGTGGAGTTGCCACCGAAATGGACTGGGATATGTGCTCCAGTTATGGTAACAGGACAGATAACAGTATTCAGTCAGGCAGACATAGCAGATTCAAAGCGCATCGCTAGGAGCTTAAAGACTGATAAGGAAGATAAAAGCTGCAAGCAGCGTTGGGCGGGCCCTCGCACTTGTAGGGTGTGAGCCGACCAAGTTGCATATTCTGGAGCTCTGCCGGTGCAGCTGTGAATTTGCTACGCGGTTCCGACACTGCATGAAGGTGTTATATGTCACTTCCTGTGTCCCCTATGTGGAGCTACATAGCACTTGCCGCTATGAATATAAATCAGTATTGGTGTGTAGATGTGTGCGGGGTGGGAGAGTTATCAAGCACGTAAAGTTTGGTGCAGATGTGAGCATGTACACTGAAGTTACAACAACTTCCTGTGTCATGGCGAAGACTTGATCTTTGACGCCACGCCACGGACACGCCCATTGACGAAAATTCACAGATAGCACAACTTTTCATCTTCAATGCCTTTAGAAGGCACAGCACAAATTTGAGGTCGGTCGGACTAAATCCCTAGGAGGAGTTCGTTAAAGTACGAAGTGTGTAAATCATCCAAAATTTGACGTCAAATTCAAAATGGCCGACTTCCTGTTGGTTTTAGGGCATCGCTCCAAGAGGCTTTTTTGTGCGTCTGGACAAGATACACGTACCACAGAAAATTTGTGCACGTAGGTGAAACGTGCGGCGGGGGCTGCTTCGTTAAAAGTCACTTCCTGTTGCCAGCAGGTGGCGCTATGACTGTGGGTGAATGTCGACATGTACATGTGTTCAGGGCGGGACTCTCTTCCTACATGTACACTTTGGTCCAGATGTGAGCATGTACACTGAAGTTACAACAACTTCCTGTTTCATAGCGAATCATTGACGCCACAGACACGCCCATTGACGAAAACTCGCGAATAGCACAACTTTTCATCGTCAATGCCTTTAGAAGGCACAGCAGAAATTTGACGTCGATCCGACTAAATCCCTAGGAGGAGTTCGTTAAAGTACGAAGTGTGTAAATCATCCAAAAATGGCCGTAAAATTCAAAATGGCCGACTTCCTGTTGACTTTAGGGTATGGCTTCTTGAGGCTTTTTTGTGCGTCTTGATATGTTACACGTCCCCAGAAAATTTCGTACATGTAGGTTGAACGTGAACGAGGGGCTAATCTTTTCCAATTTTCTAGGTGGCGCTAGCGAGTCATTTTGCCACGCCCATGTGCGAAACTTGTAGAATACGAAATTTTTCACCGGTTCTGACATGTTTGCAAATTTTGGTGAGTTTTCGAGTATGTTTAGGCCATGTCAGTTGAGCCTACTTTGCAGGAAAAAATAAAAAATAAAAATCTGTATCTAATCTATATATAATCTGAGCAAATTCAATAGGGACCTCGCACCGTCATGCTCGGGCCCTAATAAATAAATGTAGGTAGTAATTAAATTATACAAGGAGACATAAATGTATACATTTTAATTAGCGCCTTTACTTATTCACCTTTGTAATAATTACCTTATTTATTTATTCTCCGTTATAATCTTCAACTTTATTTATTAATGACTTATTTTTTAAATGTATTTATTTATGTGTGTAGCAGACCTAAAAATTTTAGTTATGCATTTTAATAAATTTATGAGAATTGATACCCAATTATGAATTAATATTCATAAAATCAAAATTTCCTCGTTAAGGGCACCACCGGAGTTGTTATAATCCTAGAGTCTCCGGACCTCTAGGTAGTTTTGAATAATTATACAATTATTACTAGTGATCAGTTAGTTAATAATCGCTCAATTATCTTAAATCAGTCAGTCAGTCTCATCTCTAAAGGGTCAATTCTCTTGGCAGGAACTATAAATAGGCAACACACACAGCTCTTGATGTGCTGTTGCGGCTGTTTTCAGGTTTCATTCGTTGTAGCTGGCGAGACCACGTGGCTTGGTCTGACCTCGGTGAAGTTGGCTCGACGAAAAAGGCTTAAAATGGAACTTGGTCGTTCCTGAATTAGTCCAGTGTAACTTAACGGACTGATAACTTTAACAAACAAAAGAAATAAAGAAAATAAAACAAACTGAAGGCAGATCGATGTCTCGGCACTTCACGTGGGTAGCTTCAAGCGAAACAAAAGGGCCTGTTTCGCTGGTCGACTGAGGGCGTTGCCTGGCGCGGCACGCCAACGCGTGCCGAAGCGTCCAGAGAGCAGAGCAGAGTGGAAGAGAGCCAACAGCGAAGAGAAGAGAGCGAAGCGAGGTCGCGTGTTGCTCTTTTGTTGCCTGGGGCGTGGTTCCCCAGGGGGCGTCTCAGGTGTCCCAAGGGACTGCCTTTCTAAACTTAATGTCTAAAGAAAAAAATCAATTTGCACGTATTATAATCAAATATTTTCCACAATCGAACGTCAATGGTTGAACGGTTGTACTGTTCAAAGTTAAGCATTTGGTAACAGGAAACAATTGTCACATTATTGGTCAGGATATTTATACATTTAACGGCATTTCCGACGAGGGCATGTAATACTTATTTCGTCCACTTGGGGGAGCTCAGGTTACATGAGGAAAGCTTGGATTAAATCAAAGATCGTCTCTCCTTAGGAACCGGGGAATTTGTTGATTCATCCTTAAATTCAAGCTGGCAGTTAAGAGTATAGTAAAACATTCCTTTGTCATCATTTATAAAGAAATTTTGTAGGAAAGTATTATGAACAAGCATTGATTACATTAGATGAAGGAGTTTCTTGCTGAAATAAAAACACTGCACAAGTAACTTCTTTTCAGCACTAATATCAACAACAGATAGCAACAACAGTTAACATAACTACTCAAATAGAGGCAAACGTAATCAGGTAACTAAAGATTTAATTAAATGCTTTGAGTCTTTGGAGACTGCAGTCCTTTGTCATCCAAAGTTTGGCGTCTGGACCATGTCACACTTGGGTGAGACAGGGGTTTTCCTTTTTGATGTGGTAATAAAACAAAGAATAAGGTCAGTTGCCACGGAAACATGTGTGGGGGGAGCCAGTTTTGATAGGCTGTTTAGGGAAATGCCAATGGCTGGTTCGTGTCCCTTTGTCAGTTTAACAGTCAGGCCCCGCGTTATCAGCTTCGGAATCAAAAAGGTGCCAGTTTTATGGTCGGGATAGCACTTAGAGAAAGCAACTTTGACCCCTCCCCTTCTTCTCTGGGGAGGAGAAAGGAATTTAGGGTAGCTCCAAATTTATTCAATGTAAAATGCACAAATCCACACCGTTGTTCGCTACATGTGTGTTTTAATATTTTTGTCTGTTTTATTCTTCCTTTGTATTTTTTTTTATCTTATTTATTTTTACCCATGGTATTTATTTCTGCCTGTCCTTTTTACATTTCTGTATGCATTTCTGCCTCATTATGCAAATGAGGAGGGGCTGTGTCTCAAGGGGTCAACTTCTGCCCATTGGTGGACCAGTCAGACGGGAGAGCTCTAGGCCTTCTCTGCTTGTACACATCAACGAGCTGCTCTTCACACAGTCAGATGGCTTCCTTCAGTGCGCTGAGGTGTTTAGCAACTCTGTTTGAAGACACTACCAGCCATGTCTTCCTTCTCTTTTCATGTGGACACTCTGACCTACAGAGTTTTCAATTAGCGACTTATACGTACACAGAACTGCAAGAAAGTCAGCTGTTGTTTCTGAGAGCCACATCAGTTAGCCGCAGCTAAATCTGGAGTGCACTCCTATTCGAGTATTTACGGTAAATGCTCCCACACAGAGCAGCTCCTTGCTCTGCTGTTTTCAGCTGCTGTTTCAACAAAAACGCCTTTCAGAACATAACCATATTCTTCAGAGGAAAAGAAGAAGGAGAGAAACAAAAAAAAACCCAAACAATAAATAAATTCCTTTTATATTTCCCTGCCTTGTTGTTTATGTGTACATACAGAGGAAGAATGTGAGAACAGCACACATTTCATCGTTACTGTGTGTTAGAGCATGGGAGAACAGTGGATACTTTTAATACAGCCCACACCCCTAATACTGTGTAACTATAACAAGTAGAGAACAGAAGAAAAAGATGTTCTTTCTTTACAACTGTCTGCATAGCTTATTCATATTGTGTAATGAATGAAAATAAATAGGCCTACTAGGCTCCTCTCTACTTTGACATTTAAGATTAGCTTGTTTGATCCACCTTCATACACATGTGACATTACTGTAAAACTTGAGAAAGGTGAGTTGTTTTCTGCTCCAGCCTGCCTAAAAGAAAAGCGTTTTTGGGATTAAATGGACTTTATTAGCTGCTACAGTGCAGGATGAACTCAGAACAGACCCATTTCTCACCTTATTATTCTGAATCATGCAACGAAGAAGAAGAAATGCATAATAAATCCTGGGACAAAATCTGTCCACAAATACTGTACAGCATGTAGTCTGATGAACAAGACTTGTGTTATAGCTGACTTGGGCAGTGAAATGTTTTTTTAATTCATGTGGTCATAGTTGTCCACAACTCAAATCAGAATATAAGAAGAAATGTTTTATACCACCTCAAGAAGGCTTCCTATCAGAAAGGTAGGAAGGTATTTCAAATGTACAACTGCAGTACTTAAATCTAAGTAAAGTAATTTCCCTGACATTTTTGTGTTACTTTACTTTTAATAGATACATGTAACAGGTTTTATACTTCCTGTGAGTATAATCCAATCAATCTTATTTTCATACTGTATATCCAATGTGTAATTTGATAAATTGTGTTGTATGTCGTGCTCGCATCTCAGAGAAGACTCTGACTGCAACATGCGTCTTTGTAAAGAGAGAAACGGACAGAAAAAGTCTCTAACTCTGCCTGTCAGCTCGCTCTGCTCCGTTAAAACTGAATTTACCATACAGAATTGAATACGAGTGCACTCCAGATTTAGCTGCAGCCAGCTGACCGTGTGCTTCTCCCTATACCGCAGTTCTGTGTCCATGCATGCAGCAAACTGAAAGCACTGTCTGTCGGAGCGTCTACATGAAAAGAGAAGGAATACATTGCTGGTAGTATTGTCTTCAGAGTTTTTAAACACCTCAGTGCACTGAAGGAAGCCATCTGACTGTGTGAGGGGCAAGATCGTTGATGTCTGGAGGAAGAGTAGGAGCTCTCCTGTCTGACTGGTCCACCAATAGCAGAGAAGATGACCCACATTTGTGAATAGATTCATAATCGTCCAAGTCACCATCACGATGCATCTAAAAATCAATTATTTTCTACACCCCTGGGAAGACACTTCACACAGCTAGCCGCTATTCAGTGTTCATTTTTACAATCCTGCCTGCCCATCCACCCCTGACATTCAACAATATCAACTAGGGGTGTAACGGTTCACAAAAGTCTTGGTTCGTTATGTACCTCGGTTTTGAAGTCACGGTTCAGTTTATTTTAAGTACAGTGAGGGAAAAAAAATGCAAACATTAAATAGCTGGTGATTCATTATGAACTTTTGTAAACATCCAAATTACTTTACAATTTTTTAAACAAACTTCCAAATTACACATAATAAATTATCTAAAATAAAAAAGAAGAAATAAAATACTGCTGCAAACTAATAAATTCTCCACTATATATATATATTACAGTGCAGCATTCTTCTTATTCTTTTATTCCGTCCCAATCCCATCTTGAAGGCCTGATCAGGAAAAAACAAAACACATTTCCGTCTAGTCTAAAGTTTATTTAAATGCCAAAAGACGTTTGTCCTGTGCTCGTTTTTGTTTTTCTCCTTCGTGCGATACCATTAGTGAGTTAGCATCTTTGACGTGCTGCCAGAAACATACCCGATCACTACTGAGAAATGTCGGCCCACTGCTTTCGTCTTATTATTGTATTTCACTGGAAACCGAAGTGTTCCCAAACAGACGACCGACATTAATAAGGGAGGGTCTTAAAGCTCTGGCTTCTCTGCACTGTCTGTGATGTTAAGTCACTAGTTAGCAAAAGGCTAGGCTAAAGCGGCTGCTTGTGTTGTGCTGTAGCGCTGCACGACGGAGATTTGGTCCACAACTTAATATGTCCGTGTGGAAACTCTGAATTTACATATGTTCCACAAACAAAACAAGCCTAACAAATGACTGCAAAAGACTGCATTCAGTGCACATGTGCACCGTTCCGAAAGTCCTGTACCGAAACGGTACGAATACATGTACCGTTATCAGTAATATCAGCCAGCCAGAATTGAGATGTCCTTCAAAATGTCGCGCAGAGATCGATTTCCAAGTCGAGGAGGGACAAATTTGAAATGCCCGAGCATTCTTTTTTGTTGTGTGTCGCACTTAAATTGGTCCCCGTAGATTTGTAAGGGGGTGGGCGTTGGGGGATAGGAGTCGGGAGCAGGTCGGGAGTACCTGAAGTGCCTTTAGCCTATAGATACCACCGTAATGTGCATTCAGGATGGAAGATACATTGTATTTCACTCACATATGTCCCTAAAAATAGAACAAACTAGAAAAATGATTGATGGCGTGTGAGTAAAGACTACAACATCCAGTAATTCTTATGCATTAATGGTTATGATTTTTGACAAGTTAGTACTCAGCATTAATAACTTAGAGACTGATGTAGCCTGTTTTTCCTTGCACAAGGATTTAATAACTGATTATTACCACAGATTTAATATTAGTCCTATACCACTGGTAAACTATATATGAAATTATAATGAATAGTCTATTGTATCTCTACGTAATATATTAACATTTTACTAACAGTATACTATGAAATTAGCTTTGTACCTTTAGTTAATGGGGAAGGGTTTGCCTCCTCTCCCTAGCCCACTCTACCTCTCTTTACTCCTCTCTCTACCACTTAAAGCCCATAGAACCTGCCAGAGCTTCCAGAACAAAAAGCACCTACTCCAGTGTTTATCATCAACTCATGATGCAAAAGTTATCATGATGTCTGTGCTCCTTTATTTCATAAATGTTTTGGCCATAGCCTTTTTTGTTTCTGTTCTGTTTGTTCTGTTTTTGTCATTTATTCCACGGGAAAGCTATTTGTTAAATTCTAAGTTGTTCTCAACTGAGTCTCTGACCTGGAGTCCAAGTCAAGTCTCTCATGGTTGAGTGTTGTTTCACCTACTGCGTTCCATCCAAGCGGCTTATAATACTGCATAATGTATAAGGAATTCTGTAACTGTAACCTGTTTTTCCACTTACAGAGCACGACCATGTAGCCTAAAGTGCAATGTGTCTACAACTAATGACAGCTAATAAACTACTATAAGTCAATAGATCACCCAGACTTTCAAACCCAGTGCAACATTAACAAAATAAAACTGTTACATGATAAACAATAAACTTGTAACGTTAACCTGTTTGCAGCAAAACTTAATACTTAACATGATGGCAGCCAGTAGGGACATAAATGATTACATTAATCAACTACTTAAGTTTGGCAAGCAAACAAATGGTCATTCATCTTTTCATAACTAACGACAGTTAACCTCTCGTTGGTCGTCGCTAAAGCAAGAAGCAAGCTAACGTTAGATGGCCAATGCTGAGCCAAACATGCTTACTAACCTATCAGGTTACTAACCTATTTTGCATTCAGCGCTTCTTTTGTTTGAGCCTTAAAATCTAAAGCAAAAGCTTATGATGAATGGCACAGCACCTGCCAGTGTGTTCAACATAGTTAAGTCGTGTCTCTAGAGAGTAGGAGTGGAATAGATAATAAATATACACTCACCTAAAGGATTATTAGGAACACCTGTTAAATTTCTCATTAATGCAATTATCTAATCAACCAATCACATGGCAGTTGCTTCAATGCATTTAGGGGTGTGGTCCTGGTCAAGACAATCTCCTGAACTCCAAACTGAATGTCAGAATGGGAAAGAAAGGTGATTTAAGCAATTTTGAGTGTGGCATGGCTGTTGGTGCCAGACGGGCCGGTCTGAGTATTTCACAATCTGCTCAGTTACTGGGATTTTCACACACACAAGCATTTCTAGGGTTTACAAAGAATGGTGTGAAAAGGGAAAAACATCCAGTATGCGGCAGTCCCGTGGGCGAAAATGCCTCGTTGATGCAAGAGGTCAGAAGAGAATGGGCCGACTGATTCAAGCTGGTAGAAGAGCAACTTTGACTGAAATAACCACTCGTTACAACCCGAGGTTTGCAGCAAAGCATTTGTGAAGCCACAACACGCACAACCTTGAGGCGGATGGGCTACAACAGCAGAAGACCCCACCGGGTACCACTCATCTCCACTACAAATAGGAAAAAGAGGCTACAATTTGCAAGAGCTCACCAAAATTGGACAGTTGAAGACTGGAAAAATGTTGCCTGGTCTGATGAGTCTCGATTTCTGTTGAGATATTCAGATGGTAGAGTCAGAATTTGGCGTAAACAGAATGAGAACATGGATCCATCATGCCTTGTTACCACTGTGCAGGCTGGTGGTGGTGTAATGGTGTGGGGGATGTTTTCTTGGCACACTTTAGGCCCCTTAGTGCCAATTGGGCATCGTTTAAATGCCACAGCCTACCTGAGCATTGTTTCTGACCATGTCCATCCCTTTATGGCCACCATGTACCCATCCTCTGATGGCTACTTCCAGCAGGATAATGCACCATGTCACAAAGCTCGAATCATTTCAAATTGGTTTCTTGAACATGACAATGAGTTCACTGTACTAAAACGGCCCCCACAGTCACCAGATCTCAACCCAATAGAGCATCTTTGGGATGTGGTGGAACGGGAGCTTCGTGCCCTGGATATGCATCCCACAAATCTCCATCAACTGCAAGATGCTATCCTATTAATATGGGCCAACATTTCTAAAGAATGCTTTCTGCACCTTGTTGAATCAGTGCCACGTAGAATTAAGGCAGTTCTGAAGGCGAAAGGGGGTCAAACACATTATTAGTGTGGTGTTCCTAATAATCCTTTAGGTGAGTGTATTATGTTAAATGATAAATAGAAGGCTATTTATCAGTATCGGCCAATACTGCTTTCAGCAATTGGTCATCGGCTCCAAAAATCCTGATCGCAGCACCTCTAGTTTTTACGATGGTGTTTCCACTGCAGCTCAAGTTTCCGTCTCTCTTGGCTGCCTCTCACAGTGTTTAAATTTGTCCTCCCACCATTACTGCTGAGTATCACTATCTTGATAGAATGTGCCAGCATGCACAGTGTAAATCTCTGTCTTCACACTGTGTGTCCATGACCTGTGCATGGTTTACAAGCACTTACCTTGGAATAGCAGTCACATTCCTTCTCAGATATCGGGCATATGAATGATCTGTTGTGATGCTTGACAGACACGGGACCTCAGTCGGCTGGCAATGGTGGTTTGTGGGCCTTGAGCTGGTGCTGGTCTGTACATGCTCATCACCTTCCTGGGGAATGAGATGGTTTATCTCCAGTTGGTGTCCTTACCAGCATCAGAACAGAATGGAAATTCAATGGTTTTAGTATTCCAACCTGTAAATACGAGATAAGTTTCAACAACTAATTTTTGACCGAAGCATCCTGTATCATAAGGCTTGAGTCAAATGGACTATTTCAATGCTACTCACTAGATGGCAGCACAAACAAAAATGAATGAAGTGAAAACTAGAAACATCTTTTTCTGGGGAGAAAATATTTTCAGGCTCTTGTGACAGAATAGCATGAGACAAACCAATACGTACTTGAAGCATGTACAGTATGGGGTGCGTTCTACTTGGCAATGTTAATAAATGCCATGTTTTGTTGAGTGTCACCAACCTTGAAAAAATTGTTTTCCTTTATCCTGAAAACAAAATAAGAATATAACAATAAGTAATATCATTATAATAGAAGAAATAAGACGATAAAGAGGTTATGTTCTCTAGTGTAGAACTCTGGAGAAACTATACTTCTTTCTGCAAAGAATCCGCATAATTTTTTTTTTCCCCCTCAAATTATCATATTTTTCTACCACATTGACTACGACTACCAAAACAGTTTTACCGTCTTCAGTAAGCCTATTTCATATATTTATTCATTTATACCTCATTATGTCTAGAAGAATTAATTTACATGACAGAAAAAAATTAGACTAAATCACCTTCCAATTTCTTTTACCAAAGCACAACGAAACCTATTTTTTCTAGGGCTGGCCCAAATACCATTTTTGAAGCTTTGAAGCTTCGATAGTAATTAACAGCAAATACTCAAAGCTTTGGCAGCAGGGTGTCGTGTTACACCGGTTGTTTAGATGTCTGTTTAATAAGCAGGCTGTCATTTCACCAGCTAGAGCTATGTATTTGATAGATGAAGCAGTACAGCAGAAGATGATGAATGCCCAAGAAGAATATTTGAATCCCAAAATTGAAAATCAAATACCTACCCAACGAATGAATATTCCGGTCCAGCCTTATCTTTTTCCTTATTGTCTATTCTATAAAATTAATACGAATCTGAGGCGAAGAACCTCCTGAAAGGGGCTGCAACTAACAATTATTTGATTATTGATCAATCTGTCAATTATTATGAATAATGGTTTGGTCTATAAAATTTCAGAAAATTTACTAAAGCCCTGGCTGACATCTTCAAATTTCTTGTTTGGTCCAACCAAAGTACAAACCAAAAGATATTAATTTACTCAAGGCAGCAAATCTTCATAATTGAAAACAGAAACTGTACTGAAACTTGTACTTAACTTTGACTTATCGATTATCAACACAGTTGCTGTTAATGTTTTGTCAACCAAATAATCCCACTGACTGACTAATCACTTGATGTCCTAACCATTTAGAGGTTGGTTTAATATTGAATATACATCTTACACCATAAAACACCCTACTAAATGAAAAAAGAGCATATACCTCTCTGCCAAGGTTGCAAAATTCTTGAAATTTGCTAGATTGATAAATATGAAAATACAAAGTCATGGGACTTGTGTTCCAAATAACCAACCAAACAGACCTACCAAGCACAGGCCCAGGGGCCCCTAATGAAAAGTGTGATGGGGCCCTGTTATGCTTACCTGATCTGAGTCCTTTCATATGGAGTGTCAGAGTTGAGTAAGGATATAATGTAGGGCTGCAGCTAACAATGATTTTAGTATTCGAAGCTTCGACAGATTACTTCAACGATTCATCGATGCATCGTTTAAGAAGTACTTTTGCTTGGTGGCGACGAACAACAAAGGAGAACAACAAACGCACGTGTGCACATTTTCAGCTGAGGACTGCGGCTTACTTTGGCTAGCCTTCAACTCAGCAATCAATCATGATTTCAGTTAAATGCTAAAGTTCCTGTTACCTTGTCTGTGGTCCGCTGGCAGAACACCGGGTTCTTTCTGATCAGCTGCCGTCGTGCTGTTGCTGAGGCAACTTTCGTTTTATGGTAGCGGACAGTAACATTACATTGAGTTGTTGTTTTCTTTAGCTTGAAATAATCCCATCATTTGGACACTTTCTTCTTTGTACCCATTTTCTCTCTCTTTCTCCACTTTGCAAACAGCAACATCATAATCACGTCATGTTCACAGCGTATGTGCGATGTGTGTATAATAAATGTCCATGCAAAAAACTGTGCTGTAAAGTTAAATGGATTAAAAGAGCACGAACCATGCGAGGTCCCTATTGAATTTGTAAAGATTATTTATTTTTATTTATTTATTTAGGGCCCGAGCACGACCGTGCAAGGTCCCTATTGAATTTTTTTTTTTTTTTCTTTTTTCTGCAAAGTAAGCTCCATTTTGGGGACCTGAGCATACTCGAAAACTCACCAAACTTTGCACACATGTCAGGACTGGTGAAAAATTTCGTATTTTATGGGTTTCGCACATGGGCGTGGCAAAATGACTCGCTAGCGCCACCTAGAAAATTGGAAAAAATTAGCCCCTCGTTCACGTTCAACCTACATGCACAAAATTTTCTGGGGGCATGTATCATATCAAGACGCACAAAAAAGCCCCAAGAACCCATACCCTAAACTCAACAGGAAGTCGCCATTTTCAATTTTACGGCCATTTTTGGATGATTTACACACTTCATACTTTAACGAACTCCTCCTAGGGATTTAGTCCGACCGACTTCAAATTTGTGCTGTGCCTTCTAAAGGCATTGAAGATGAAAAGTTGTGCTATCTGTGAGTTTTCGTCAATGGGCGTGTCCGTGGCGTGGCGTCAAAGATCAACTCTTTGCTGTGACACAGGAAGTTGTTGTAACTTCAGTGTACATGCTCACATCTGCACCAAACTTTACGTGCTTGATAACTGTCCTGCCCTGAACATATCTACACACCAATATTGATTTATATTCATAGCGGCAAGTGCTATGTTGCGCCACAAAAGGGATACAGGAAGTGACATACAACACCTTCATGCAGCGTCAGAACCACTTAGCAAATTCACAGCCACACCGGCAGAGCTCCAGAATATGCAAAGCGGCCGGCTCACACCCCGACGCGCTACAAGTGCGAGGGCCCGCCCAACGCTGCATGCAGCTTTAATTTTCTATATTTTATTTATATATTTTATATTTTTATCTTATTTCCCCCCTCACAATACAGAACACTAGATTAAAACTAGTAAAGCAATTTAAATGTATTAGAGTAGAAGAGCTCTACCTTAAGAAAATCTTACCTGCATCATAGGTTTTCTTTTTAGGATTTCCTACTGTATTTTGTGTAGTGTCATAGTTATCTAAAATAAATCTGGGTCAGCAGGAGGCTTTGGACAGGATTAGACAGCCAGGAGTTCAGAGGAGTTCCTTCAACAGTACAGTGCCCACTGTGTCTCTATCCATCTACATTTGAACCTTTTTAATTCCAAAAGAAAACTCACATTTTGAAAATGTCTTAATAGTGAAAAGACTTTTGCTTGACAAAATATTCACAGGTAACTTAACGTCAGACATACTTACACTAAGCCCTATCTGACTTCATGCAGTGGGATCACCATTTAACAGCTTTGTGAACCTGTCAGCTAGCCTTACAATTAACGTTAGCCTTAAAAAAATGTAGCAACAAACGTTAAGCTAGCGATACCTGTTAACGTACAATATGCGGCCTAACGTTATCTAAACTCAAAGTTGTCATACGTGACAAAAATACTCACAATGTATTTGGCAGTAACGTTAAGTTCAATAATCTAACGTTAAGTTGCTAGCGTTTGTTACTTTGACTTTAACATTACCCTAAGGTAACATTTTTATATAAAAGTCTATGAACGTAACAACTAGGAATGTTGGAACCCAATTTAAGCTGGACTAAAGCTTGTAGCCAGTAAGCTAATGTTAATGAACAACGACAAAAAACGTTACTACCTTTATAGGTTTGGTTATGTGTAAAAGTCTGTTATTACCCTAACTTACCTGTCTAACGTTAAATGAGGTTGAACGTGCTAACAGGTTGCCCTCTCCGTCCGGTTCCTCTTCACTCACCGAGATGGCAGACAACGCTACGTTCCACGCAACACGGAACTGGGAAATTTTCGACCTCCGACTAGAAAAAGTACTGTGGAACGCCACTTGTGAAGTCGGAGAAAAAATATGTACCCCGACTTCACGAGTAGCAGCTGAATTACGTCACAAAACAATGTCAGCGCCCATTGTAAATGGTAAACCATAAACTTAAAGCAACAAAACGTATATTTGCATGTATTTAAATTACAATAATACATACTACATACATCATACATCATATAGTAAAACCTGTTCTGCATGTACATTGATGTAGAAATATGTTATTAGGTAGCTGGCTACAGTAAAGAATCTCTTAAAGTCATCTTCTCTGCATAAAAGTTATTGTTTAAAATGCCATAACATTAGGAAGTGTAACCTACATCTAACCTACAACTGATGTAGCTAGAGGGGTACACAGTTAACTAGTAACATATAGGCTAATTATGTCAGTTGTTTGCATTTAAACTGCCATCCTACAACACTGACTTGAGGATTAGCATTTACATTTATTCATTTATCTGACACTTTTATCCAAAGCCACTTACAATTGCTATATATAAACAGGTGCTGGTCATATAATTAGAATATCATCAAAAAGTTGATTTATTTCAGTAATTCCATTCAAAAAGTGAAACTTGTATAATGTATACATTCATTCCACACAGACCGATATATTTCAAGTGTTCATTCCTTTTAATTGACAACTAATGAAAACCCTAAAATCAGTATCTGAGAAAATTAGAATATTGTGAAAAGGTTCAATATTGAAGACACCTGGTGCCACACTCTAATCAGCTAATTAACTCAAAACACCTGCAAAGGCCTTTAAATTGTCTCCCAGTCTAGTTCTGTAGGCTACACAATCATGGGGAAGACTGCTGACTTGACAGCTGTCCAAAAGACGACCATTGACACCTTGCACAAGGAGGGCAAGACGCAAAAGGTCATTGCTAAAAAGGCTGGCTGTTCACAGAGCTCTGTGTCCAAGCACATTAATAGAGAGGTGACGGGAAGGAAAAGATGTGGTATAAAAAAGTGTACTAATAGGGATAACCGCACCCTGGATAGGATTGTGAAACAAAACCCATTCAAAAATGTGGGGGAGATTCACAAAGAGTGGACTGCAGCTGGAGTCAGTGCTTCAAGAACCACCACGCACAGACTTATGCTAGACATGGGTTTCAGCTGTCGCATTCCTTGTGTCAAGTCACTCTTGAACAAGACACAGCGTCAGAAGCGTCTCGCCTGGGCTAAAGACAAAAAGGACTGGACTGCTGCTGAGTGTACCAGAGTTATGTTCTCTGATGAAAGTAAATTTTGCATTTCCTTTGGAAATCAAGGTCCCAGAGTCTGGAGGAATAGAGGAGAGGCACAGAATCCACGTTGCTTGTAGTCCAGTGTGAAGTTTCCACAGTCAGTGATGGTTTGGGGTGCCAGGTCATCTGCTGGTGTTGGTCCGCTGTGTTTTCTGAGGTCCAAGATCAACGCAGGCATCTACCAGGAAGTTTTAGAGCACTTCATGCTTCCTGCTGCTGACCAACTTTATGGAGATGCGATGCAGATTTAATTTTCCAACAGGACTTGGCACCTGTACACAGTGCCAAAGCTACCAGTATCTGGTTTAAGGACCATGGTATCCCTGTTCTTAATTGGCCAGCAAACTCGCCTGACCTTAACCCTATAGAAAATCTATGGGCTATTGTGAAGAGGAAGATGCGATACGCCAGACCCAACAATGCAGAAGAGCTGAAGGCCACTATCAGAGCAACCTGGGCTCTCATAACACCTGAGCAGTACCACAGACTGATCGACTCCATGACACGCCGTATTGCTGCAATAATTCAGGCAAAACGGGCCCCAACTAAGTATTGAGTGCTGTACATGCTCATACTGTTCATGTTCATACTTTTCAGTTGGCCAACATTTCTAAATATCCTTTTTTTTTTGCATTGGTCTTAAGTAATATTCAAATTTTCGGAGATACTGAATTTGGGATTTTCATCAGTTGTCAGTTTTAATCATCACAATTAAATGAAATAAACATTTGAAATATCAGTCTGTGTGTAATGAATGAATATAATATCCAAGTTTCACTTTTTGAATTACTGAAATAAATCAACTTTTGATGATATTCTAATTATATGACAGCACCTGTGTGTCAGAGGCCGCATGCCTCTGGAGCAACTAGAGGTTAAGCGTCATGCTCAGGGACACATTGGTGGATGGGTCACAGTGGGGGACTCATAAACTGATGTAGCTATCGGAGTACACACAGTTAACTAGTAACGTATAGGTTATTTATGTCAATTGTTTGCAGTAAAGCTGCCATCCTTTTAATTGACACCTAGAGCACTGCTGAGGGTGCAAATGTGGGTACACTGTCTGTGTCATGGTCAGCCATGGTTTTCGTTCACTTTTGGCATCATGCACCACTATGCACCTGGAACGCCTTTAGGTAGACCGTGACAAAGTGTACACACAGTTGCACCCTCAGCAGTGCCTTTGGTTAAGAGGATGGCTTAAATGCAAACAACTGACATAATTAGCCTATATGTTACTAGTTAACTGTGTACCCCTCTAGCTACATCAGTTGTAGGTTAGATGTAAGTTACACTTCCTAATGTTTTGGCATTTTGAACAATAACTTTTATGCAGAAAAGATGATTTTATGAGATTATTTAGCCAGCTACCTAATAGGCCTAACATATTTCTACATCAATGTACATTCAGAACAGGTTTTACTATGTGATTGTATGTATTATTTTAATTTAAATACATGCAAATATACTTTTTGTTGCCTTTTAGTTTATAGTTTACCATTTGCAATATGTGCTTCCATGGCCACACTGTTTTGTGACGTCATTCAGCTTCTACTCGTGAAGTCTAGTAACATTAAATGAGCATAATCCCTAACCTTGCAGCACATTTTAAAAGATTGCTTTGTACTTCAAATCTGAAATAGGCCTACATCTGAGTCTGAAATGTAGTGGAGTAGAACCGTATAAAGTGAATAAAATGAAAATACAATATAGCTAGTATTTAAATACAGCAACCTATTGTGAAAATGTAGGCCTACTCCAGGGTGAATGAGTTACAGTAAAGCAGTAAAATAGTTAGAGTTAAAATTAAACAGCATTACCTTCAACAGCATTCAGCAAAAGAGTTCCAAAATTAAACTTTGTAAAATCTTTGCTAAAGCTTTGTGTCACAAACTTACTATGATTAAAGAACTAAAGAATTAATTGAATGAATTACAGTCTACAATTAGAGTATGTGTCTCTTCTTCTCTGTCCTGTCTTTCTGGTGTCTTTCTAAGTGTGCAGAGTGAATTGAGGAATGTGCTCCGCCCCTCCCTCCATCCCTCCCACCCACCCCTCCCTCTGTTTTCTCAATCATGTACATCAACTTGTGTGTTTTAACTGTCATTAGCATCTTCGGGTAATCTTGTAGTTATCTATAACCCCAGAGGCTGGTTGCTAAAACACAATGGTTTTATCAGAGTTCGTTTTCAAAACAGGAACCTATTTTTATCAGCCGGAGACAAGAGTTTGGAACTACAGACTTGAAAAATAATCTGGTTGTAAGTAAACGTTCAACTGGCTCCAGGCAAGATTTGGTTTATCAGCCGGTAACATCTTCAGGTAATCTTATTGAGCAGTTATGGACCAGAGTTATCTATAACCCCAGACTCCAGCTGTTGATCTGGTTTTATCAGAGACAAGAGTTTGTGGTTGAACCCATGATCTGGGTTTAGCAGCCAAACCACACAAGTAAAGTTTCAAAGCGGTTAGCAACCCCTCCACAATTTTCTCCCTCACGCAGACAATCAAGGATGTGGGCAGAGTTACCCGTGAGCAAATGAGAAGGGACGAGGAGGTATTTACCATAAGCCAATGATGGGAGTCTGTGAAAATAAAACGAGAACATTTTCTTCAAGAAATTGCCAAGGGCACTTGGATCCTTGAACGATATCTACCTACCAAAGAGGGGACCTCCATGCGGTGGAACTGTCTTTCCCTGAATTTTTTTCAGCAATTGAGTATGTGTCTCTTGAAGACTTTTTTGTTTCTTTCAAAAATGGAAAATTTTAACATCATTGTTAGTAATATTTAAAAATTTCTCTGTGATACTTTATTGAGAATTTACAGTTTTACCTGTTATTCAGAAATAACTTGGATGCATGCACAAATATCAAGGATTGCAGTATTAGCAGCAAAAGGTACTTTATCCAGTGTTCAATTATATAAAATGTCTTATTACACTAGTGCACTCATTTAAACTTTCTCTTCAGGTTTATCTGTGGTGGTATGTAGGATGAGAGTCCCACCCTGAACACATGTACATGCTGACATTCACCCACAGTCATAGCACCACCTGCTGGCAAAAGAAGTGACTTTTAACGAAGCAGCCCCCGCCGCATGTTTCACCTACGTGCACGAATTTTCTGTGGTACGTGTATCTTGTCCAGACGCACAAAAAAGTTTCTTGGAGCCATGCCCTAAAACCAACAGGAAGTCGGCCATTTTGAATTTTACGTCAAATTTTGGATGATTTACACACTTCGTACTTTAACGAACTCCTCCTAGGGATTTAGTCCGACCGACTTCAAATTTGTGCTGTGCCTTCTAAAGGCATTGAAGATGAAAAGCTGTGCTATTTGCAAGTTTTCATCAATGGGCGTGTCCGTGGCGTCAAAGATCAAGTCTTCGCCATGACACAGGAAGTTGTTGTAACTTCAGTGTATATGCTCACATCTGGACCAAACTGTACATGTAGGATGAGAGTCCCGCCCTGAACACATGTACATGCCGACATTCACCCACAGTCATAGCACCACCTGCTGGCAAAAGGAAGTGACTTTTAACGAAGCAGCCCCCGCCGCTCGTTTCACCTACGTGCACGAATTTTCTGTGGTACGTGTATCGTCCAGACGCACAAAAAAGCCTCTTGGAGCGATGCCCTAAAACCAACAGGAAGTCGGCCATTTTGAATTTGACGTCAAATTTTGGATGATTTACACACTTCGTACTTTAACGAACTCCTCCTAGGGATTTAGTCCAACCGACCTCAAATTTGTGCTGTGCCTTCTAAAGGCATTGAAGATGAAAAGCTGTGCTATTTGCAAGTTTTCGTCAATGGGCGTGTCCGTGGCGTGGCGTCAAAGATCAAGTCTTCGCCATGACACAGGAAGATGTTGTAACTTCAGTGTACATGCTCACATCTCGACCAAACTGTCCATCTAGGATGAGAGTCCCGCCCTGAACACATGTACATGCTGATATTCACCCACAGTCATAGCGCCACCTGCTGGCAATAGAAAGTGACCTTTAACGAAGCAGCCCCCGCCGCATGTTTCACCTACGTGCACGAATTTTCTGTGGTACGTGTATCTTGTCCAGACGCACAAAAAAGTCTCTTGGAGCCATAGCCTAAACCCAACAGGAAGTCGGCTATTTTGAATTTTACGTCAAATTTTGGATGATTTACACACTTCGTACTTTAACGAACTCCTCCTAGGGATTTAGTCCAACCGACCTCAAATTTCTGCTGTGCCTTCTAAAGGCATTGAAGATGAAAAGTTGTGCTATTTGCAAGTTTTCGTCAATGGGCGTGTCCGTGGCGTGGCGTCAAAGATCAACTCTTCGCCATGACACGGAAGTTGTCGTAGCTTCAGTGTACATGCTCACATCTGGACCAAACTGTACATGTAGGATGAGAGTCCCGCCCTGAACACATGTACATGCTGATATTCACCCACAGTCATAGCGCCACCTGCTGGCAACAGGAAGTGACTTTTAACGAAGCAGCCCCCGCCGCACGTTTTACCTACGTGCACGAATTTTCTGTGGTACGTGTATCTTGTCCAGACGCACAAAAAAGTCTCTTGGAGCGATGCCCTAAAATCAACAGGAAGTCGGCCATTTTGAATTTTACGTCAAATTTTGGATGATTTACACACTTCGTACTTTAACGAACTCCTCCTAGGGATTTAGTCCGACCGACTTCAAATTTGTGCTGTGCCTTCTAAAGGCATTGAAGATGAAAAGTTGTGCTATTTGCGAGTTTTCGTCAATGGGTGTGTCCGTGGCGTGGCGTCAGAGATCAAGTCTTCGCCATGACACAGGAAGTTGTTGTAACTTCAGTGTACATGCTCACATCTGAACCAAACTTTACGTGCTTGATAACTCTCCCACCCCGTTATGGAGGACCGATCCTGACACAGTCAGAAATAAATACAGAAATAAATAAATGCTCAATAAATAAATAAGCATCCAATTAAATACACAAAAAATAAAGTAAATAAATAAATGTAGGTAGTAATTAAATTATACAAGGAGACATAAATGTATATATTTTAATTAGTGCCTTTACTTATTCACCTTTGTTATAATTACCTTATTTGTTTATTCAACTTTATTTATTACTAATTTTTTAATGTATTTATTTATGTGTGTGTTTTAATATTTTTGTCTGTTTTATTCTTCCTTTGTATTTATTTACCTTATTTATTTTCACCCATGGTATTTATTTCTGCCTGTCTTTTTTAAATTTTTGTATGCATTTCTGCCTCATTATGCAAATGAGGAGGGGCTGTGTCTCAAGGGGTCATCTTCTCTGCTATTGGTGGACCAGTCAGACAGGAGAGCTCCTACTCTGCCTGCAGACATCAACGATCTTGCCCCTCACACAGTCAGATGGCTTCCTTCAGTGCGCTGAGGTGTTTAACAACTCTGAAGACAATACTACCAGCAATGTCTTCCTTCTCTTTTCACGTAGACGCTCCGACAGACAGTGCTTTCAGTTTGCTGCATGCATGGACACAGAACTGCGGTACAGCACACAGTAACGATGAAATGTGTGCTGTTCTCACATTCTTCCTCTGTATGTACACATAAACAACAAGGCAGGGAAATATAAAAGGAATTTATTTTATTGTTTGGGTACATTATTGTTCAGTGTACATGTTCACATCTGAAACAAACTTTACGTGCTTGATAACTCTCCCACCCCGCAGACATCTACACGCCAACACCGATTTATATTCATAGCGGCAAGTGCTATGTAGCTCCACATAGGGGACACAGGAAGTGACATATAGCACCTTCATGCGGCGACATAACCGCGTAGCAAATTCACAGCCGCACCGGCAGAGCTCCAGAATATGCAACTCGGCCGGCTCACACGCGGACGCGCTTATAAGTGCGAGGGCCCGCTCAACGCTGCTTGCAGCTTTAATTGACTACAGATTTTGTCCCAGGATTTATTATGCATTTCTTCTTCTTTGTTGCATGGTTTAGAATAATAAGGTGAGAAATGGGTCTGTTCTGAGTTCATCCTGCACTGCAGCAGCTAATAAAGTCCATTTAATCCCAAAAACGCTTTTCTTTTAGGCAGGCTGGAGCAGAAACACAGTAACGATGAAATGTGTGCTGTTCTCACATTCTTCCTCTGTATGTACACATAAACAACAAGGCAGGGAAATATAAAAGGAATTTATTTTATTGTTTGGGTACATTATTGTTCAGTGTACATGCTCACATCTGAACCAAACTTTACGTGCTTGATAACTCTCCCACCCCGCAGACATCTACACACCAATACCGATGTATATTCATAGCGGCAAGTGCTATGTAGCTCCACATAGGGGACACAGGAAGTGACATATAACACCTTCATGCGGCGTCATAACCGCGTAGCAAATTCACAGCCGCACCGGCAGAGCTCCAGAATATGCAACTCGGCCGGCTTACACGCGGACGCGCTTACAAGTGTGAGGGCCCGCCCAACGCTGCTTGCAGCTTTAATTATTTATTGTTTTATTCATTTATTGATTGTTCTGGCACTTTGGGTTTTCAAACCATCTGGGCCAGTAACCACACATTATGGGCCAGTCAATCAAGGCACATACAAATTGATTTTCAACTGCAGTTTTGTCTCTATTTTAATACTATGCAGTTTATTGGCCCAATAGTCCAGCGACCCACTCGGAAAACTCCTGGTTCTCCCACTGGGCCTTTGATTGATGCCCATTAACTGTTTTGTTTTTCATGCCATGCGTTGTGGACATGATTAGCCTATTTCAGAACAATAAACAAATTTGTAATATTGATGAGATAAATTTAGTGATTCAAATTAACTGTGTTACATTTAACACATTTAAATTTAGAGTTGGAGACAAAGATGATTGTGAAAATGAAACGTTTACATCACAGTGTTTTAATTAAATAACAATAACTTTACATAATTGTTTACCCCTCTATTTTTCATTTGTTGTAGGCCTACTACTACCCCGCCATAGAGCCATGAATGTGATCATGTGGCGGACCAAAGTAGGTGGACCAAAGTAGGGATTCGCACACTATCAGCCACATCGTTGGGAAGTCGAGCAGCATACAATGTGGGAGGAAGTGATGCCTGTGGGCGGAGTTCAGGGCAAAACAGCCGTCTCGACTCCGCCCTCCGCCTGCAGGCGAGACTGGGCGGCATGTGGAGAACAAATGCACAACATTAATGACTGCGGTTCTAGGAACGTTTGGCGTAGTGGATGGGTTTTTCTGCACTGGTTATCTGTTGAATGGACTTTCGAAATCTGTACCCACTTTTTTTCCAGCAGAGATGCTGCTTTGCTGTACTTTATTTTTCCACGGATTTAACAGCTGATGCGCATTTATAAATTGTAAATGTGTCATTCATCGGTTTCATTTTTTAAACCGTGAAAACATGGACTATTCTAATGTTTTGAACTGGAATTGAGCCTTCGAACTCCATGACCGTATAGTTGAAAGGTACGGCGTACTCTGTATTATAGCCTACTAATGTAATGTTACTATCTGCTAGTTTCCTACATTCTGACCATAGTGGAACATACTGGGTAACAGTGACTTACAAAGTGACGCTTTTTCCTATCAGTGTGTTTAAAGTGTATTTTCACAGGGAGACAGAAATGGATAACGTTAAGGCAGCCTTCAGTATAATTATAGTCATGAAGCAAAAAGACACGAATCAACTATCAACCCAAAACACAGGAGGTCTGTTCCATTCAGCTTTAGAACTCCTGTCTGAAAACACTTTTCCTAACCATTTTTTACATTCTAATTTGTATGGATTCAAATGTGAACCCGCAAATGCGTTATTAAATATGAGCACCGGCTGCATTTGAAATGTAGCCCACTGTAGGGAGACTGCGGCCACCATTACAGCTTTAAAAACAGCATTTGAAGTTGCCTTGATCAAGTTGTGTATTTGCCGGGCGGGAATGTCCTGCGCCCCACGTCTTGCTTTTATGGCTGGCCCGTATGCCGGCCCTTTGGATAGGCCAGTGGCTATTCGATACGAGAGTCTCGGTTTCGAAGCCGGTCACGTCGGCCTTTCTGCCCTTTTGTGGGTTTCCTCCGGATGCTCTGGTTTCTCCCACCATCAAAAACATGTTAGGTAGGTAGACACTGCATTTCCATCTGGAGTTGGTCCCCGTGCGCTGTACAGTGGCTGCCCACTGCTCCCTTCAGGGATGGGTTAAATGCAGAGGATGAATCTCGTTATGTGAATGTGACAAACAAAGTACCTTTACCAATAAAACAATAATAATAATAGTCATGGTGATATTAATTTTCCTTAATAACAATATAACAAATGTTCAATAAAAGTCTGATTTAATTAATTTCAGTCACGAATGAATTAGTACTTCATTTTTATGTTAAGATATGTTTTTTGTTGAGGAAATGGACTGAAAAAAGATTTTACTTAATTTTACTTATGCACAATAATAATAATAATAATAATAATAATAATAATATCATAATTGTTTTGAATGTTCTACCTCAAGTTTGTTAAGTTATCCTCTGTTTGGCATCAAGTGTTTGTTCTGACCATAAAACCACAATTAACTGCTTGGGTTTTTTTTTTACTTTAACTCAGGAGCAAAAATCAGCCTTTAAACTTGAAACAAATAATCATTTGACAATTATTGTGATAACTATCGATATCAAACTATATGACATTTTTATTGTGATTACATTTTTGGCCATATTGCCCAATCCTACTTGCTTCATTTAATGAATGCTTTTACCAAATGCTACTTTGACAAGTAATATTTTTTAGAGAAACTGCTTTGTCTTAATACATTCTCTTAAAGTACAATTATGGGGTTACTAGATAAATAAAAAGCAAAGAACGAGGTAAAATCGTGTAAAGTGTGCTTTGTGGTGAAAGTGAATATTGGTACACCAATTTTAAAAGTAGAACGCACATAAGATAAATCATTAAGGTTTTTCTCACTCCTCTCTGGTGCCTACAAATGGGTCCTCTGCAGCACATCTGTCTGTCAGACTCTGTCATGCTTAAATGAGATAGGTGAATCGTCTTAGATTGGTATGCCTTCACTACACTCCAGCTGAGGAAATCTCTGCTCTCTGTAACTCCTGTCAGTGTTCTTCTCATGCTCTTTTGGCTACAGCTTCCAAATTACTTCACTGTGGAACAATGTGATAGCTTTAACATATAGAGGCTGCCGTCCAGGCTGCCCTGATCATTTCCAGCCTACCGCCTTCAGGAGCCACAGAACAGTGACAGTTTCACAGAAGTACTGCATACAGTATTCTGAGAGTGTAGAGTGAAAGTTGAAGAAACCAAATGGTCAATTGTGGTTTAAGCTGTTCTTTATGGTCAGAAAACTTGCCAAACAGTGGATCACTTCACAAATCTGAGGTAGAACATTGAAAATAGTTATGATAGAATCTTTTTTCAACAAATATGCCAGTAAACTTAGTTAAAATTATTTTGTCCTTTTTCCTCAACAAATTAAATATCTTAATAGAAAAAGTAAGGGCTAATTCATATAACAATCCAAATGAATAAAATCAAACATTTATTGAATATTTATTGAACATTTGTTATATTGTTATTGAGGAAAATTATATTGCGATAAATTGTTATTGTTTTATTATGGAGCCCTATCTGACACCGTGGATTAAATCGGAAATGAAAGCAACGGGAAATGTTAGACAAAATCCCCCACATTTTCTTACTTACCTTTAGCATTATCTATCACACTGATAGTTGTGAATTTTGCCAAGGTTTACACACTTAAATGAATGATTAAATTATAGTGTGTATAATGTGCTCCGCTGCAAACATTTTAATTGCCAAGTACCTTGTGACAATTAACTAAACAATACAGTATAGGCTTTAGCTCCATTGCTTGTGTGTCCTGGATTCCACTACACTTGTGGGGTCTGACAGCTTTTTGGGGAAAAAATGCTGGACCCCACAAGCTTAAAGGGCTTATTGACGTTCAAGACTTGGTTTTAGGGTTCCAGTTAGAATTAGGTTAATGTTAGGGGTAGGAGTTACAGTTAGGCATGTAGTTGTGATGGTTAGGGTTAGGTTGAGGGGCTAGGGAATGCATTATGTCAATGATGGGTCTCCACGAAAATAGTGACAGAATGGTGTGTGTGTGTGTGTTTACAGTATGTAAATGAATGAATGTCCTAGCTGGCTGTCCCACTGCAACATGTTGATGGCTGTCACAGTCGTGGTCGTCCTCCTCTCATACACCCCCTAATCTCTAGCTACAGCTAACCCTTCCCAACCCTCTATTGTTGCTTCATAGTGCTGGGCAGAGTGAAAGGCAGAATGACAAAACGACAAATGCCCGTACTGTGCTGGTTAATGTTTACTTATTGTGTCATCTAAGTCAACATTTGTGTAAAATTTGGAATTGCCCAATTCATTCTTAAATTGTGTCTCAAAACGTATTTGTTTCTTCCTGTATTCTCCTCAGTCTCTTGAAAATGAGAGAGGGGGAGAGGGAGAGGGATGTTGGAGAACAAGGAAGAGACTGCTAGATTTTTAAAGTATCCAACCAAAAAAATCCCACCACCTCCAAAGCAATAACCGCAAAACACATGTGCAGTGAGTGCATGGGCAGGACAGACAGGTAGGCCAGCCAATCTCTATTAAAACAGTAAAACACTATTCATATAAAATAGTGTATTTAAAAATATTAAATATGTCCATTTTTCATAATCACAAGGTTATATGTCCATGTTTAGAATGGCAGAAATATACTGTAGCTACCCAGAAAGAAATTACCTTATTTCATTTTGAATACCACATATTTGATGCATCACGGGGACAACTGAAAATGTGTTGTTATTTTTACATCTATTTTTCTGTCTAAAAAAATCAATGAAAAGTATCTTCTATTCTATCCTTTGAGATTTGTTTTCATCTCTCTGAGTCCATAAAGCAAAGTTATTGTATTTTAATATAAATTTTAATCCTTAATTGCCTGTGTTTAAAATGAACTAATATCATCCATCAGTTATATCCTAACTGAAGTGCAATTAAATAAATATCCTAAATGCCATTAAATAGTTTAATATGATAATTTTCAGTATTCATACAACAAGTAAATTTGAATTGACTGATTAAATTTCTTCAAAAAACTTGTGAAAATGTGGGATAAGAAAGCCATTGTCATTCAGCATAATGGGTGGCATTGTGGTATAACATGAAACTTTTTTGTTGCACTGAAGGACAAAAGCGTGATACTAAAGGACTGATTTGATACATAGACATATTTAACAGGCAGTTCCTTGGCCACCTATATAAAGTAATGACCTTAACCTATAAAAATTTCCTTACTTTTCATATTTAATATAGCTGTTTATAAAATAATAACATTAAAAGTATGTTTTCTGTATTGTACTGAAGGACATGCATTTTGTTACCAGTGTTACTAGAGGATGAAAAAGGGAAATCATCATATATTTCACAGAGATTTCCTCACTTTAGCCCATAGATCTTTTGTTTTTGGTGTCACACACTGTCACATGATTATTATCATGTGATATGCTTTAAAATGGCTTTTTATCTTTGTTATACTGAATGACATTCATGAAGCACAAAAGTTCGGACAGATATTATTAAAGTTTTAAAATATTTACACTATGTTGCCTGTTATTTTATATGCTGCTGCAAACATTTCAATCATGAACGAATTACCACTTAACTCTTTGACCCATAAATGAGTCTGATGAATGATGAACAACACAGTCCACCCTGTACTCTAAGTTAGACAGATGCTAGCTCAGCATATTTTCTTGCAGTCAAATAGGCAAACTTAAATTGGTTAACAACAGCAGCAAATTCCATGCTCCATACCATACTGAACTCAGTAATAGTAAATACCCTACTATTAGCTGAGAAAAAACTATATTGTAATAGGACTCAGACATAACTGTTCAGCTTTGCAAGTACAGTTGGACCAGCTCCTTGGTATTTTGTCAGTAAGGTTACTAGTACAAAACACTAGCTTAGGACACACCCCAGAATGACACACAGCTTGTCAAACACGTTCGTTTTCAACACAAGTTTGGAAATGCGATGACACCTTTTGCAGCAATGCCTAGCTGAAGGACAAAATAAAATTGTAAAGTCTGCGAAGAGCAGAGTGAGAACTACATTCATAGTCAGTAGTGATTTACACCTGTTCTCACCAACCTGATGACTGAGATTTTTTGTGTAACTTATTAACTGTTCTTGTTTAGCCAAGATAGGTAGTGTTGACCAATGCCCAGTTGGTAAATGAATTGCCCAAATGTTACAAACCTGAATGAACACTCATGATAAATGACTACCACATTTAGATCACTGTGGTCGGGTATTCGGATTTGGGGGCAGATCTAAATGAATTTATGCATGCTGTAGTTGTGTAGGCATTCCACAGGTCCACTTCGAATCAGGTCCATAGTTATGATTCTGTGCCTGGTGCGGTTTCCTGTTATTGTCAGGAAGTGGTGCTGATCTGCACATTTTATATGCCGCTATAATTCTGGATCTTTATCGCTTAATTGTCAATGAAATAAATTAGCCTTTGCATATCTCTGTTGAGACATTACACAGACAGTTTGAAGAATGTACTTTATTTTTAGAGCTGTGGTGCTAGTGAGTGTAACAGTGTAAATGTTATAGATTCTCTACCTTTATTGTTGTCATGACTTATGTGTGTGTTAGCTAATAACATAGGCTAGATAACTAGAACATGATCATTGAGGCAAACTGCAAGGCATTGCAGCATATGTTCAAGTCCTAGTTTGACTTTCTGACAGTCTCAGACTCTCATTCGGTCCAGTGGGACTTGTCAACGTCATGCCTGCTTCAGTAGACTTCAATAGAATTGGCACCACAGTTTAGTACCAATGCAGAATTTGAACGTTATCACTATGAAATAATAATCCTTCCTTCTTTTATAGTTGCCTTGGGTATCAGCTAGGGCTGGACCCGAATGTTGGAATTTTCGATCGTTGGGTACACATTAGATTTTCAATTTTGAGATTTGAATGTTGAGGGTTTTTTTCCGCACAGCTGACCTCTGCTCACAGCAGTGAACATAACACTCCAGTTGACATCAAAGGGAAAAAAAAATTTGCCGTGACATTTGCCAGCCGAGCAGGCTAACTTCCGGTTTAGCCCTCCGCTAACATGAATGGGGGTAAAATTGTAAACGTGCAGCTGGTATAGCCTTTTCAAATGTTATCGACCAAATGGATCACATTCTGATAATGAAACGAGTCATTTCGCTCGGGTTGTGACGGTTAAATATATCGATCCACCGTGTTACAGCTGCCGTTTTGGCTGCTAGTAAAAGTTACTTCAAAGCACGGTTCAAAGCATGTTTTAAAAGTCACCAGCTGTGGACTACAGTGGACCACATTAGTGTTGTTTCCTTTCTGTAACAATGTAACATTTCGGATGTACTGAAATGGGGCTTTTTATAATCTTTGGCCATATGGCGCCTAGCAGGGGGGGATGGGATGAGACATGTAGGTCAGCCTGAAACACGGAACAAAGAGTGGAAAACTAATCCTTGTTGCCAGACTGTAATGTAGAGACATTTGTTCACCCAACAGTAAAGCAGCGTCTGAGAGTGCCTCACCTTTAGAAACAAAGAGGTGCTGTATAGTGCTAAACAATGCAGTTTCACAAAGAATGACTGTGTCTGTGCAGGCAGGGGGGGGGGGGGGGGTATGAGCAGTCGATAGTGACTAGCAGCTGTGTAAAGCATGTCAGTGTTCCTTGTATCAGAAGTCAGAAGTTTTATTGCCAGGTATGTGTACACATACGAGGAATTTGACTCAGGATTTTACCTTACTCACGATATGCTTACTTATACAATACAATAACACAATAATAAAATAATAATAAAATAAAATCAGACACAAACTACTGAATAGACAACACTAATATACACACTTGAACAAAACAATATAGACATATTGACAAATAGTGCAGTGATCAGAGTGCAAGGGATGCAAGAGTAAACTATTCTCATTATGTACATGTTGAAGGTGAATATGATATACAGGTACACATACACATACATGCATACATGTACACAGTGTGATGGAGCATAGTGCAAAGGATGCTGGAAAAAATAAATAAGACCTATGACCTTGTGACCTGAGGTAGGTGTATTGGTATACAGTATATACAATATGACATAGTATGAACAGCACTGAAATAGAATGGTGAATAAATAAATAATAAGTGGAAACCAGTAAACAGGGGCTGATTAGAGGCAGAGTTACTGGGTTATTGCACAGGAATTGTTCCTGACATTGAGTCAGAAATCAGCTGTTCATCAGAGTGATGACTTGTGGGAAGAAACTGTTCCTGAGTCTGTTGGTTTTGGCGTACAGTGCTCTGTAGCGCCTACCAGAGGGGAGGAGCTGGAACAGGTTGTGTCCGGGGTGAGATGGATCTGCATTGATGTTTCCTGCCCGTTTTCTGACTCTGGAAATATGACCGTTGTGTCGTCAGCGAACTTCAGGTGTTTGACAGATGGGTCTCTTGAGGTGCAGTCGTTGGTGTAGAGGGAGAAGAGCAGTGGGGACAGCACACACCCCTGGAGGGCGCCAGTGCTGATGGTCCAGGTGCTGGATGTGATGTTTCCCAGCCTCACCTGCTGACTCCTGTCAGTCAGGAAGTCTGTGATCCACTGACAGATGGAGGCTGGCACAGTGAGCTGGGTGAGTTTGGTGCTGAGGATGTCCGGGATGATGGTGTTGAACGCCGAGCTGAAGTCCACAAACAGGATCCTAGCATGTGTCCCCGGAGAGTCGAGATGTTGCAGGATGTGATGCAAACCCAAGTTGAAAGCATCATCCACTGACCTGTTAGCCCTGTAGGCAAACTGCAGGGGGTCCAGCAGGGGGCCTGTAATTCCCTTCAGGTAGGCCAACACCAGTCTTTCAAAGGACTTCATGACTACAGATGTCAGGGAGACGGGCCTGTAGTCATTTAGTCCAGAGATGGAGTTTTTTTTTGGGACCAGTATGACTGTGGAGCGTTTGAAGCAGGAGGGAACTTCACATAGCTCCAGTGATTTGTTGAAGATCTGAGTGAAGATGGGAGCCACCTGGTCCGCACAGATTTTCAGGCATGATGGTGAGACACCGTCAGGTCTAGGAGCCTTCCTGATCTTCTGCTTTTGGAAGAGGTGGCTCACGTCCTCTTCACAGATCTTGAGTGCAGGTGAGAGGTCAGAGGGGGAAGGTGACTGTTTGAAGATGGCATTGGAGCGGGGGAGAGGTGTGATTCTGGGCTTTTCAAACCTACAGTATTGTATTACAGCAATGTGTATCTGCGTTCTTCCCCTAAGAGGGATGAAAAGTTAAGGCAGCCCTGAACAGGCATACACACATGCTCTCTCAGGGCTCCAGTCTGCGACCAAATGGTCGCATCTTTTGAGACAGTGCAAGTATTTTTTACAACTACTTGCACATGTGCAACCTGCAAATTTGACATTTTTTTGGGGCCATCGGGAGCACCAGGAGATTTCCTGCGGCAGCGATATTATTTTTTAATATATTTTTTTAAATATAGGCTAACAAGCAGCAGATTCCATACATCCACTGTTTGTATTTCTGTTTCTCTGCCAAATACACGCTGGCTACCGTTAATAAGTCAGTAAGAACTTTCAACTTAAAACCACCAGGTTTTAGGGTTTGTGTGTCTAAAGCCTTTTCAGACAGGAAGCGACGCTCCGCCTGCTTGCTTACTTGGATCCGCGGGATGTCACTGTGCTCCTTATGTGAACAGAATGAACACTGCTCTGTGGGTAGTAACCATGGTTGTGCGCTTCTGAATGTTTGTGCTGTTAGCTTTATGGACACCAGGAAGTGAACACTGTAATTATTTTTTTTGTAGGCTATAGGAGTGATTTTTGGACTTTTGCATTATAGGCCTAGGCTACTTACTTTCATTGTTGTAGCTTATGTACAAGTTCAGTGAACGTGTGTGTGTGTGTGTGTGTGAAGTTATTTTGATACTTTTGATATGATTGATGTTTGAATATAAAGATAATCTTTTCTTCTTTTTTTTTAAGTGTAGGCTAATTGTTTTTGTGTCTAGCCTTAAGTACATTTGTTCTATGATTGTTGTATTTCTCAGGAGTTTGTGAAGGTGCACCCATAGCCATAGCATACCTTGAAAACTCAATGTCAGATAGACTACTTTAATGGTCAGTCCCAAATTTCTGTAATGTGAATAACTTTCTTCCCAGATGAACATAGTTAACATAGTGGCAACATCTCTACGTAGTTTGGTACATGATATATATAGATAGGATTCTACATTAGCGGTCTGGTGGTTTGTGTGAACAAGTTGGCCTGGGATTCCTGGCGTGAATTATTGTGCCAGTCTGCCCCTGGCTAAGGGAGTTTACAAGACTAAGATTTAGCAAAAACACCAACACCATGAACTGAATTGCACTAGATGTGGTCCACAACATGTGGGGGAAACCAAGTTTGCTGAGGTAAGTGACACCACACAATTTAAACAGCACATCTTAATGAAGCACAACAGCAACGTAAAACATAAATATGCAGAGACAGATAAGCTACACAAATGAAACGGCCACAACCTGAATTTCCCCAATGGGGGGTTAATAAAGGTATATTTTATCTTATGTGAATTTGTTAAGCACCATTTAATTTCTCTTTGAACTAAAAGATTTTTAAATTAAAAAAGTACCTTGGCATGCCAAATATGACGTCCAGACTTTTGTCAAACGAGAATAAATAAATAAATCTGTCACAGGGCAGTCACTGTCCCTTAGCCCTGTAGACCATAAGCCCCCCAATCTCTGTCGTCACACGTGACTGGCCGCATGCACCCACACCGCACAGTGTTCAGTCAGTGCGTGAGTGTGCATTGCTGAGAAAATGCATAGGAGAACGAGATAAAGAGTAAAAAGACAGAGCTAAGATGAAGCAAAGCCAGGAGAAAAGTGCCATTAAATGCTGTAAAATTACAGATATCTTCATGATCCAGGAACATGGTGATGTTTAAAAAAGAAAACAACATAGATTACTAGCAGGCCCTCATCACATCACATCATATCATATATCACTTTGGTCTTCTTCACTGTTTCAGCTGTGGCTTACTCCCTTTTATTGTGAATTGCACATACATACACTCTGCCACCGTGCCGCCGAACGTGTTGCAGGCTGCAGTTGTTTGGCAGTGAGCTAGAGATTATGTGTAGAGGGGGAAGGGCCCTATTTAGAGGGATTTAGGTCGTTACTGGAAATGTCCTGTTAATTCTGTTGTTACTGAACTGTGTCCAGTTGATAAACTATTCTGTTTGTGTCTCTCTTTCTCCTTTGACTGTCTGTCTATCTGAAGATTACAATGTATCACATACTCACTGTCAGATGTTAAAGAAATACAGCATAGCCCTTCCGGAGCAACTGCAAACGCTTGATGACTTTTAAGCGCTGTGAATAGCTGCAGGTGCAGAGTGGAGCTGTATTTCCCATACATTGATTTATTTGTGGTGGCCGCCACAATATTAACAATGGTTGCCACAGACTGATTCTTTTTTTTTACTATTCAAAATCACAATGGAAAGTATTTCATTGTATTGCTGTGCCAGTGCATTGATTCGCTAGGCTTCAGTTTGCAAACAGTATCTCGATCCAACTAAATTCACTGGCTTATCCTTCCGGAATGACCATTCTCAGTTCAGTTAGAGAGCTCAACATTCGGCCATGTTTCAGTTCAGTGATTGCCACTACGCAGTTGGAGCTCCAGTGTTCTGTTGATATGCGCTACCTATCGAGATATACTACTTAGCCGTTCTGTGCAAGTGCATGGTTAGACTCTGCAATTGCTTCTTGCTAAGGGAGCATTTTTCGGTGAACAAATTCACCCATTGGTTTGTGGGCTACCGTTTCGAAGCCTTGAGTTTGGCATTTTTTCTGTCGCCATCTTGTTTTTTTGTCACCAGAAGTGACCATATTCAGTGTGATATTAACAAATTTTATTATATATATATATATTGCTAATTTTGGCTAGCAATAAAACAGGCTTAAAACAGTGTACAGTGGAAAGTACTTTCCGGAAAAAATTCCAGAAAAACAGCTGTCTCTTTAGGCCCTGATCAGACAGAATGCGTTTTTTTTGCAGTGAGAGGTGCGTTTTTTCAATTGTTTTCTATTGGCAGTGAGCATTTTGCGGACTGCTTATCTGCAGTTGCCTAGCAACATTAAAAAAAAAGCACCGCACTGCTCTTTTCTAAATTCAACCAAAAAGGCATTGCTCTGCACCTCACGCTTTCAAACCTGCAAACCGCTTTCTGTCGGATCGAGTGTCTTTTAGTACAGCCAAAAGCTGAACATTCTGAAAATTTACTTTTTTTACAATTGCCATGGTAGTGGCTTGTAAATCCAGCCACTCCTTAAAGCACACCTATTTTCTTCTAAATGTGACCATGATTTACTAAATGATGATGCTGGGCAACGATTCAAATTTATAATCGTGACTAATCGTATAATTATCACGATTAATTACATGATTGTCTGCGATTAATCACAATTAATCACAATTGTGATTAATCACAATTAATCGCATAGTTATGCGCAAAATTAAATAATGAATTCTAAAGTAGTGTATTGTGCACTTTTAATTTAAATGTACTTCTATATACACAAACATGCAATAACGGGGTTTGCAAACACTTTAAACAAATAATGTGCTTTTTACCAGCAGTATTCTCTTTACACAGTAACTATAAAATATTTCTTGTAAATCTCAACTTAAACATTAATGTAATCAAATCAAATATAAAACCAAAGCTATTTGCCACTGCCAGGACATTACCTTTTATCTAGCTTGTTAAAACAAGTTACCATCAGAGTCCAGAGCCACAATCATAACATCATAACAGGCACCTTCTGAGCAACAGGTTAACATATATAAATCTGTTTACTTGTTTTCTTTTCTGAACAGGTATCAGCAGAAACATTTTTCTTTTATCAGGGAGCAGCATAAACAGTCTAATTTCGATAGCAAGTGTCCCTGAAAGTGATGTGTTCGCCTCACGCAAACGCCTGCCCGCTGCCTAAGCTGAATTGCCTTGAAATTTTTTTACGCTGCACAAATTATTGGATCATTGGATTGAAAATGATCATCATGCTCATGAAACTAGACTGAGACCATAAACTCATTAGGAAAGTGTTTACTGAGGTAATAAATCAGGTTTCAGGAGGAGGATGACCACAGCAGCCAACATGCTGCACTGGGAGAGTCAGTTAGGGCAGAAACAACAGGTGAGATTGACCGCAGACTCAGAGGTAGAAGCAGGGCAGGTCAGAAAAGTTGGTTTTTCTTAGGAAAAGTGGCTTGATTTCTATTCAATAATGTACTGGATACTTTATATACTGTGTATACACAACATGATGCAATGGAGCTGAACCCTATAAAATGTATTGTATTTCCACATATTTACAGGAGACATATTACCAGTTGCTAGGGGGTTTCCTGTAGAACGCTCTCTGCTTCTCAGTGATGGGTCCAACCCGCTGTGTGCAGTCAAACTGAACTGTTCAAGTGCAAGTGCAGGAAATAACGTGTTCTTGACCAAAATATTCTGTGCACCCAAACTGATTGGCCGTGTAGCCTTTGTTTAAGGCTTTATTGTAAATAACTTGTGCACAACAAGACCTGGTATCAAGAGATATTTGACTATTGTCCTTTGCAAGTCATGTTCATGAAGACTAATCAAAAAGCTGTCAGGTTATCACCAACTTTTTTACTGAGTATTTTGCATATGTATAGGAGAGATGTTTGTACATATAGCATTGCTTGGTTTCATCACTTCAATTCAGCCCTTGTGTCTTAACCAGGACTCTACTGAATGAACTTCACTATGAACTGTTTAATTTCTATGGAGCCTGGCATGGTTTGTGGTGGACACATGGGAGACAAAAATACATGTTGTAAAGTGTTTGCAATCTCCCAAGATGGTTTTTGTGCTGTCTACAGGAAATAAGCTTGAATCATCTATTCACAGCAAGACTGTCCTCCAGAGAAAAATGACAGCATTAACATGTTCAAGCAGCTGAAAAAGACTGATGTAGATGTCAAAGGGTCTAAGGTCGGTGGCAGTACCATAACATATTGATGTTGCTGCTTGGGGGGTGCAAGGAACTTTTCAGGATCATGTTCAAAAGGTTTTTAGGTATAATGCAAAAGTCATTTTATTATCTTTCAATATTCACTTGGTGATAAATATTGGTTGATATTTAAGATTGATTTGGGTATTTATATCTTAGTTTCATTTATACCTTCTACGTTTTGTATAATATCATTATAGAGTAGTAACTTATTTTGTTTACAGTAATTTTTACAGTAATTTCGACTGAATGCTAACATAGCTCCTGGCTTTTGTAGTTATTGTAGGTTTTTTTTCAGCTCAATCTGTGTCCCTCCCCAGAGGTTCTCTAAATAAAGGGAAAGAGAATAGTTTGCCAGTTGTCTGTGGTGATGCGCAAAGTTGAATACTCAGCTGAATCTTCTGAACACACCCACATCAGGATTGCTACCCCAATGCAGCTGTAACAAACAGCACAAACAGCAGATTTATTATTGCTGGAGTGAAAACACAGGGGCAGACACTTAGCTGTTCTAGCTCGTTCTTTGTTCTTAATAAAAGCTTCATGTACGTGTGTACCACAAGATTTCCTCAGCTCATTCAGCCCCTCATTTCCCCTTTATTATCATCTGTTTAATTTCAGCTGTCAAATAAAGTAAAATAGCACCAAAATAAAATCATTTAAAGAGGTAATTTTATGCTTTTTGGCTTTTTCCTTTTCCTTTATTGTGTTATATACATATATAGAATATAATAATATTTTTTTTTGTGCATGTAATAGGTTTGCAAAGTGAAAAAGCCCAAAGTCCAGCCCAAAGGGAGTTACCATCAACAGAAAACGCTGTTCCTGAACTGCCTGAAAATAGCTAGTTTGTACTACTATCACATGGTAACACGTGTCATAATGCTTGCCTAGTTCCCGCCTGCTGGCATATTTAGCTAAACCCAGAAAAGCTCTTAGAGATCTCTTGGACTTCCTCCCATTAATCATCCATGATGGGACTGTATCTGTCTTCTTTACCCCCTGATATCACATTTTGAAAGTTTCTTCCTGAGAGCCTTGTAAATGTACCCCTGCTAATCTAGACCATAGTTCAGCTTAGGCCAGAACAGGGCAGACCCTGTTTGCCTTCAGTTGGAGAGGAAAGGAGTTGTAGAGACAGATGGTACCACAATGCCCAACAGTTTATTTGAAGTCAAAGCTCTGTATAGTCATTAAAGTGTGGTCTCATGGTAGCCTGCGTTTTAGTCTATATCTGCCGAGATGTGGCTTTACTCAACTCGCTGTCTGTAGTTAAGAGTGTAGATGAAGGGTCTACCCAGATTCCTTACTTCACATTCACTGTGTAAGGGGCCCCTGAAGACCTCTGCTGGCTTAGCATGTTTCAGACCAACAAACTTAACATTCATCAGCCATTTACAAAGCATAACTTTAGAAGTTATAGAAGTTAATAGTTAAAAGTTTATAAATAGATTTTAATAGTTCATGCAGGTTTGGTGTATTTTAGGATGTCTTGCACTTCTATAAATAAGTACACAACATTCATTTAGTTTATAGCAACATTACCTTCACTGTCTGTACCTCTGTGTGTAGGCTGCCTCCCTCCCCTCTCTCGCTCCTTACCTCTCTCTCTCTCTCTCTCTCTCTCTCTCACCCCAACCGGTCGAGGCAGATGGCCGCCCACCCTGAGCCATGGTTCTGCTCGAGGTTTCTGCCTCTTAAAAGGAAGTTTTTCCTTGCCTCTGTCGCCTAGTGCTTGCTCTTGGTGGGAACTGTTGGGCTTCTGTAAATATCATCACAGAGTACGGTCTAGACCTGCTCTTTTATGAAAAGCGCTGTGAGATAACAGTTGTTGTGATTTGGCGCTATATAAATAAAATTGAATTGAATTGAACAAGAGGTGTTCAGGGACATTCTACCGTAGAGACATTTTTGCCATGAGCATCCAAGTTGTTGCTTTTAACACTGTAAAAGTTGCATCCTTGGATCCTGGAACTGACATTCAGAATGGTTAAACATAATTGGGATTACGTGATTCATTCTACAAAATCAAGTATTTCAGTAGTTTTTTTATCCAACCATGAGTTTTGAATGATGCATAACCAGTTAAGTTAGTTTCATATGAACTCTTAGCGTTTGCCCAGGTGGTACGGTTCGAATAGGCTGGTGTGAAATTTGTCAAATCAGATTTTCAGATCTGATGCATTAGTATATCTGTGGTTGAATAAGGAAATTATATTACATTATAAAATTACATTATAAATTCTTCTTGGATTAAAACAACTTTCTTTACTGAACTTATTGATCTTATAGCATCATCCTGAATGATATGATTTATATGGTCAGCATTTCTTTTTTCTTTTCATGACTTTAATATAATGATATTTTTTGCTATTTCATAACCCTGTGGGGTGAAACTGGTCATTGTTTTGAACAATATACACAACTAAACAGGGTTTTCAAAAACTCCTTTCCTTGCTCTGCCTAAGAATGCCTTAAGTGTGTTTTAAAACAGGTGTGTGTTGTGTATTTATCTGTTTCTCATTAAAGGCTAGTGAATTGTAGTGAGCAGCACAGAATTTTTTTTATGTAACAAAAAATCCTGCTTCTGCCTGTGTGTCATTATTAACATATACTATATACTATGATTTTGCCATGTGGGTAGTTTCACCCAAACATGTTACTACAAAACAGACCAGATCTAAAAGCTAAAAATGCACAGTACACAGGTATTGTTCTGTGGTGCAGTCAGGTTATTTCCTCGCCTGCTTCCTGTTTGTTATCTTTGGGACTCACTGTGCTCCACGGTGGCGAGAGAGTAGAGCATGTGGTGATGCCAGTCCAGTTGCAATCCCTGCAATCTTGGTGTCAAGAAAGACTGCAGTCTCTCAATGGAGTGACTTTGCGCTGTCAAGCCACAACTACACATGGCAAATCCGCTGGGTTATGTTTTATCCAACTAGGACCAGACTGTCGTAAAGTAACCAAAGAAACCCCTGCCAAAGACTAAATAACCCTACTTCTTCCTGACTTGAGCCCAAATGCATGCAGAGGGGGGTGCAATTGGTGCTTGAGCACTTTTGCCCTTTGATGCCCAATGTGCCCTTTTGTCAATGACAAATTTAATTAATTAATTATTTTTTTAATTTGTAGAGTTTTTGTGAAGGCCTGCCGAATCAAACTATTAGTAAAATGAATTAATAATAATTTCACAGAAAATAAAATGACCCACATTATGACCTTTCACCTGATCCGTGACGAGCCCTCCCGTTCACACAGTTAGTGATTCAGCAGCTCTGACTACAGGTTCCGCCGGTAAGAGGGGTTTGCCGCAATGTGCTTGTTGTGGGTTGTTGGATGTATTTTACAAGAAAAACACAGAGAGGAGCACAGTAGTTGTATATTTCTGTGTGTCGCCTGTAGAAGTAACGTTAGCCACCGACTAACACTGTGCCGACAGCTAACGTTGCTTCTGCACTCAGATAAACAAAGGTGTTCTGTTGACTTCGTTCTTGCTGTTTAAGGGAGAAAAGTTTCACGGGCGTCGCGAGGTATTGTATTTCTTATGTAATTTGACTAAAAACCTTTCACTTGAACTAGGATTATTACAGTAACTTAATAAAAAACGTAGTGTGCGAATTATAGCCTACTTATCAGCCCTTTTTAAAACAACCATTTAAATCAGAACAGTATTTGAATAGATTTAATAACAAACCTTTTATATGAACTAAATAACTGGAAATACATGTAATAATGTCAGTGTCAATATAAAATAAATAATGTTCCTGACATCTTTTTAGATTTATGATTAGATATATAGTCAATCAAAATCTAAATATATCTCAGATTTACAATGCAATATAGAAAATCATCACAATATTGTCTGTATGTCAAGTTATGTCAGCCCACTGTGTTTTAAAAGCTAGATCTGGGTTTTCCCTGTTTTCTTTTTCAAAACTGTGTCACAGCATTTGTTGATGTATCGATACAGAAGCATCTGTATATGCATATAATCAAGGAATACATAACAATATATTTCTGTATCGATATTTTGATAACAGCACTATTTAAATCCTTGTTCCATGTGCCCCTTTAATACTTTGAGCACCTGCCCTTCCAAAGGTCTCTGCATGGCCGTGCCCAAATGTTTAGACAATTGCTCATAAAAATGGACTATATAGTTAAGTCTCTAACCAATAGCTTGTTAAAATTCAGTTAAAAAGTTATTTAAAAATTGTGAGTGGAACCCGAAAGTATATGAATTATTTCAACCTCAACCTTAAATGATGTATTAGTAAACTGTGGCTCCCAGGTTCACTTTTATGTAGGTTAAATTTATATGCAGAAAATGAACTTAAATATTTCAAAAGAGATAAAAAGCAGCAAGGGTCCCTAGTCCACACACCTGATATCTGTTGGCTATTGCAAAAGTACAAAATACAAGTCCCCTGGTATAACTTAAATGGTTTAGATTTTTTTTTCACATTGCAGCTGTCAAGCTCAATTATTAACTAAAAAAGAGGAGGGACTGGCAAGGCAACAAAAATAACAATTGAGAGCATCTCTCTTTTATTTCTGTATCTTTTTATCAACTCCTACAATGTGATCTGTTATTGTGCTGTCATTAGGGTAATGGCCTGATGCTGCACACATTTCCTGCCAGTATTACCCCAGCCCAACTAACTGTTGGAATCATCAGAGTACCTGTTGGTGAGGGACCCCCAGTAGGTCCAGGATGCCAGGATGCCCATCACTCAGGACAACTCCCTCAGCATCCTTCCACTGCTGGAGGACTGGCATGGGGCTCAGAACACAAGACCACAGCAGGACCACAATCTGAATCAGGACAGTTCTGACTATAAGGTACTTCATCGCCTGCATATATATATATATATATAGAGTCCTGCAATAGTTACTACCTTACATATAATCTGCCACAATGACTACTTTCTACTATGTATCATATTCACATCTAGTTTATCCCTTTACCAGCACTAGGGCTGTGCGATATGACTAAAAATTTATATCCCTATATAGGTAATTTCATATCCCAATAACGATATGTATCCCGATATAGAACATTTTTTGTAAATTCAATGAAATATTATGATCATAATAATAATCATCATAAAGGTAAGATAAGCTATTCTGGCGAAATCTAACACCAGGACAAATAACGTTACCATAACATAGAATGAACAACAACCCAGCAAGTAATGTAACTAACGTTAGCTAGGTTGTGGGTTAGCAAGCTGTCGCTACTTGCTGCTGCAAAGTAAACATGAGCACAGAAGCTCCAGACAGCGATACATCTAGGCTTCCCACCTTCAATACAGAAAAATAAGGAACGCCTGCCGCAGTGGGGGCCACACACCTATTACCTATACCGATTGTGTGCCAGGGGCGGTATATCATAACTTAAAACATGTTTTCAGGAAAGTATTAAGATTGATACCAATGGACAATAATAAACATAGGCCAACAATGACAAAAATGATAGACCACAATAGGATGTGAACTGTATTTTATTAACTTATCAAATGAGACCTATTAAACTGCTTTTCCAGTCCTATATTGTAGTTCTGTAACTGCTGAATTGGCAGCGTTGCATGATTTAAAGTTCTACTGACTCTTCATGAAGGCCTTCATTTCAGCCTCTGTCTGAAACAAGCTGTAGATGCTCCTGTCTCTTTAAGCCCCCCCTTATTATTTGAAGCTTTTACCATGTTAAACATGAACATCCAACATTGTAACATTGTAGGTAAGTCATAAAATAAGGAAAAGCACAATAGATCTCCTTTAAATAAACATGTCCATAACTTATGAACTAAGCTAAAACAAATGCTTTGATATGATTCGATTGGAAAGACTTTTGCAAAGGATTTTCCATGAACATCATGAACATCAGTGGACCAGAAGTAGCAGGCCTTGTGTGTAGTATGGGAAAGTATTAGACCTACTAGGCATGTTAGGACTACCTCCTTTTATGTTTTCTTGTCAGAATTACACTACTCGTGCAGCACTGTGTAACTGTTTAGTCCCTTTCCCACTGCATAGTACCGCAAGTGGCAGCGGGTAAGCCTGCGGCAACCCGCGGGAGGAGCTCCCAGAGGGCCGGCCAGCCGCCCGCTCACAGAGCCCTCTGCTCCCACTGTCACACAGACCGCTGCAGCAACAATGGCAGAGCAGTGGTAGTAACTGTAATAGGGTGGTGTGAACACAGATTTTTGCAAAAATATTTGTCAGTGATTTCAGTAATACCATCCAAACAATGAAACCATACATAAATAACCTAATCTACAAACATTTCTAAATTAATTTATCACCATTTTTATGTTTGGTCAGTAAATATATTTGTGTATTTTTTTTTTCAGTTTTTATTTAGCCTATTATTCATTCTATAGTATTGAAGGATGCAATTCTATAGAATGGTTAAGCATAACACATAGTTGTTTATATTCTTCACAATAGATTTACGTTGAATAGGCAACAGATGTCTGGTGAATATCCAACAAAAAACTAATTTCACCACAGTGCAAAGCACCGTCCTCTCGTAAAGTGTTGAATTTGCGACGCAATGAAATAAACGATAGAGCATAATTTTAAATGATTGACGTTTTGCTATCGTCAAATGATATATATTGTCATATCACACAACCCTAACCAAAGCTACAAGAAACCATTTCCTAACCAGCACCTGGCTCTAAAACATGTTGTCTATGATACAGTGACACAGAGGAAACGCAGCTGTTGAATGCATGTAATACTACATGACTGTCAGAGGACCTGCAACTTCGAGTTTTTGCACTAACGTTACGCATTCGAAAGAGGAGCTAAATAACTTTGGCTGGAAGCCGTGTTAGATACTTGTTCAGCTTACGTTTATTTACAAGGGCAGTGAAAAACGGTAGTGTTAGCAAGTCAGGTCATAAATGTTTTCACGAGAGGAGAAGTGATGGGGGCTATATTTATTATTATTTAAATCATGAAATTGACGTGACAAATGACCAACTCACCATGAACACTAAGTGTGAGAGCTACCAGGAGCTACTCTTTGTTGTTTCTAAATGCTCCGTAGACTCCTGTCAGCCGATGCTTTGCTCTGTGGTGCTGCAGTGTTGTGAACACTTGCCGATTTATCTGCATGTAGCTTATATCAGCTGATCTGTACAACGAAGAATTAGCTGGGTTCTAATATAAATTAGTGATTTTTATATAAAGGGAAAATAACTTAAGGTTTAATAATGTTAAAAGAAACAACCTGTACTGAATAGGAAATGAAAGGTTAGTTGTTGAAGGATATTCATTGAATGCTTCAGCTTTACTCACAGATTGGTCACTCTTCTTCTATTTCCTCTAGCATGTGGATCAAGACTCCTACCAGAATGAGGAAGGGAGTAGTGTGTGCAGTAGCAACAGTGTCAACAGTGTTAATGTGGAGGACATGTCGCTGTGTCTGGCTGCCATCCAGAAGTTGGTGGAGTACATTAAGCTCAATTTTATTGAGGGTGACCCAGCTCCATCAGCCAGCCCATCCTCCGGCAGGGAGGGTTTAGATGTCGAGGTTCATGCTGTTTTCCTCAGTAAAAATGCGGGAGACAGCGCAGAGTTTGGCCTCAGCTTTGGGAACATCCCTATTTTTGGGGACCCTGACGGGAGAAAGAAGGGAGGCCCAAGGAGGAGGAGAGACCAGGGCCCCATCATGGATGTGGGCTGCATCTGGGTGACAGAGGTGAGGAAGAGGAGTCCAGCAGCCCGCTGTAGGGGGATCAAACTGAGAGACGAACTGCTTTCACTGAACGGGCAGCTGATGGTGGGAGTAGATGTCAGTGGAGCCAGGTAAGACTACTTTAATGAAAACTGAAACCATGAAATGATCATGAGAAGGGAAAAATTATGCAATGATGCGCTACATTTTATACTTTAAGCGCAATGCAAGAAGATGGTAAAACTTTTTCACATCAAAGCAACAATCCTGTAAATCCAAGTGCCATAAAGCGGTCCTGCTGTTTGCTGTGCAGCACATCCACTTTAATAGAACAATGACTCAAAACAACCACGGGTACTAAAGGGACTGTTTATTTTGAGAAAAATGTTGTACGGTTAAGGCAAAGGTATATTATTTTTAATATTTCCAGAGTTGTAATCGTAGCTGTTAAATTGTTAAGTCATTTTGAATGAAAAAAATGGTGCCCTCGTGATTTGTGAAGATCTGAGTTACAGTTCCCTCCAAAAGTATTGGAACGGTAAGGCACATTCCTTTGTTTTTGTTGTTCACTGAAGACATTTGGGTTTAAGATTAAAAGATGAGTATGAGACAAGAGTTCAGAATTTCAGCTTTTATTTCCTGGTATTCACATCAAGATGTGTTAAACAACTCAGGACTGTGTAGCATACCTCCTTTTGTAATACAAATTATGACTATTAATATTCAGAGATTATTAATTGGCCTTCCTTAGGCCGGTTGCACGGGTCCCCACGCTAGCTGGCAGATTCCTGGCTTTATGCTAGGGTGGTGTCTGCCTTTATGCTATTTTTCTGGGGGTTCTCTGTGTCTGAATGAAGAAAACACTCCAGTGGCGACTGTCCTCGGCCTCGCGGTTAGGCTCTGTTCTGATTTCCTTTGGGTTACTGCTGGCAAGACGGGCCCACATGGCTGGGTCCGAACTTTGGTGGGAGCAGTATAAGTTAACTCGACGGGATAAAGCTTTGAATTCAAAGTTGCGTGACTGAAACGGTCTGATAACTTAACAAACAAAACAAAGGAAAATATAAAGCAAGTAAGTTGCTGGAAATGAGGGAAAAGCCGAGGTCGAGGTCAAACGCTTATACCTTTCTTGGTTTTAAGCATTTGATAAGAAGGAAACTATTAAGTTATTGTCAGTAGTTAAACATTAAAATGGTTAGCATTTCATAGGAATCACATCAGATGAAAGGAACTTAACTATACTTAAAGATGTAAAATGTAAATGCTCTGTATTTGTATAGCGCCTTTCTAGTCTTTTTTGACCACTCAAAGCGCTTTTACACTACATCTGCATTCACCCATACACTGAGCCTAAGTGCTCAAACAGAAAGTAACATTCATACACTGGCAGAACAGCCGCCAGGGGCAATTCGGGGTTCAGTATCTTGCCCAAGGACACTTCGACATGCAGCCTGGGGGAACCGGGATTGAACAGCGACCTTCTCATTAACAGCCAACCCACTCTACCTCCTGAGCCACAGCCGCCCCAAGATAATATTGGCTGTTAAACATTCTTACTTAAATATATATAAGCAAGTTATACAAACATGGCATCATATTATGAACAATAAAACGGTAAGATTAAACAGCAGAAGACGCAAGAAGATAGCAAATGATTATTTCTTTAAACAATCATTTGCTCAGGAGCTGGGGAAATTAATTATTTAACACAGGATAACATTTTGGTTATATAGCATTTCTAAGTATAAGAAGTCAGAAGGAGCTGGAAATAAAGCATTAGTTACAACATCACTTAAAAGAGCGTCACACTGCAAAATTAACTTATATGGATTCTTCTTTCCAGTAACAACAACACGGTAATATAACTACTCTAATGGAGTGGAGAGACCTGTTTAGTCACAGTAACAAAGATTATTTAATTAAACAAGGTAATGCAAGTTATGAGGGGACAGTATTCCTTTGTCCACAAAAAGGAATGTGGACTGTGTCCTTTCTCCGGAGTCTGGAGTTTCTCACCAATTCACATCTGGGTGTGAAGATGAGAATATCCTTTGATGTGAGGTAATTAAACAAAGAGGAAGATCAGTTGCCATGGTTACATGTGTGGAACCGAATCTTATCTCGGCTTCACCAAAGGTGGCAAGTTTTATGATCGAACTGCCCAAAACAGCACTTAGGGAAAGCAAACCTTTCACCCTCTCCTTTGGGGTTACTTCAGCTGTCTGTTGAGGGTTGATATCTCAACCCCCCTCCTCTTTCTCTCAGGGAGAGAAAAAGAATTTGGGATCTCCAAATTTATTTGATATAAAATGAGCAAATCCACACTGTCTGATCCACTACATAAGTTAACTCGACGGGATAAAGCTTTGAATTCAAAGTTGCGTGACTGAAACGGTCTGATAACTTAACAAACAAAACAAAGGAAAATATAAAGCAAGTAAGTTGCTGGAAATGAGGGAAAAGCCGAGGTCGCGGTCAAACGCTTATACCTTTCTTGGTTTTAAGCATTTGATAAGAAGGAAACTATTAAGTTATTGTCAGTAGTTAAACATTAAAATGGTTAGCATTTCATAGGAATCACATCAGATGAAAGGAACTTAACTATACTTAAAGATGTAAAATGTAAATGCTCTGTATTTGTATAGCGCCTTTCTAGTCTTTTTTGACCACTCAAAGCGCTTTTACACTACATCTGCATTCACCCATACACTGAGCCTAAGTGCTCAAACAGAAAGTAACATTCATACACTGGCAGAACAGCCGCCAGGGGCAATTCGGGGTTCAGTATCTTGCCCAAGGACACTTCGACATGCAGCCTGGGGGAACCGGGATTGAACAGCGACCTTCTCATTAACAGCCAACCCACTCTACCTCCTGAGCCACAGCCGCCCCAAGATAATATTGGCTGTTAAACATTCTTACTTAAATATATATAAGCAAGTTATACAAACATGGCATCATATTATGAACAATAAAACGGTAAGATTAAACAGCAGAAGACGCAAGAAGATAGCAAATGATTATTTCTTTAAACAATCATTTGCTCAGGAGCTGGGGAAATTAATTATTTAACACAGGATAACATTTTGGTTATATAGCATTTCTAAGTATAAGAAGTCAGAAGGAGCTGGAAATAAAGCATTAGTTACAACATCACTTAAAAGAGCGTCACACTGCAAAATTAACTTATATGGATTCTTCTTTCCAGTAACAACAACACGGTAATATAACTACTCTAATGGAGTGGAGAGACCTGTTTAGTCACAGTAACAAAGATTATTTAATTAAACAAGGTAATGCAAGTTATGAGGGGACAGTATTCCTTTGTCCACAAAAAGGAATGTGGACTGTGTCCTTTCTCCGGAGTCTGGAGTTTCTCACCAATTCACATCTGGGTGTGAAGATGAGAATATCCTTTGATGTGAGGTAATTAAACAAAGAGGAAGATCAGTTGCCATGGTTACATGTGTGGAACCGAATCTTATCTCGGCTTCACCAAAGGTGGCAAGTTTTATGATCGAACTGCCCAAAACAGCACTTAGGGAAAGCAAACCTTTCACCCTCTCCTTTGGGGTTACTTCAGCTGTCTGTTGAGGGTTGATATCTCAACCCCCTCCTCTTTCTCTCAGGGAGAGAAAAAGAATTTGGGATCTCCAAATTTATTTGATATAAAATGAGCAAATCCACACTGTCTGATCCACTACATAAGTTAACTCGACGGGATAAAGCTTTGAATTCAAAGTTGCGTGACTGAAACGGTCTGATAACTTAACAAACAAAACAAAGGAAAATATAAAGCAAGTAAGTTGCTGGAAATGAGGGAAAAGCCGAGGTCGCGGTCAAACGCTTATACCTTTCTTGGTTTTAAGCATTTGATAAGAAGGAAACTATTAAGTTATTGTCAGTAGTTAAACATTAAAATGGTTAGCATTTCATAGGAATCACATCAGATGAAAGGAACTTAACTATACTTAAAGATGTAAAATGTAAATGCTCTGTATTTGTATAGCGCCTTTCTAGTCTTTTTTGACCACTCAAAGCGCTTTTACACTACATCTGCATTCACCCATACACTGAGCCTAAGTGCTCAAACAGAAAGTAACATTCATACACTGGCAGAACAGCCGCCAGGGGCAATTCGGGGTTCAGTATCTTGCCCAAGGACACTTCGACATGCAGCCTGGGGGAACCGGGATTGAACAGCGACCTTCTCATTAACAGCCAACCCACTCTACCTCCTGAGCCACAGCCGCCCCAAGATAATATTGGCTGTTAAACATTCTTACTTAAATATATATAAGCAAGTTATACAAACATGGCATCATATTATGAACAATAAAACGGTAAGATTAAACAGCAGAAGACGCAAGAAGATAGCAAATGATTATTTCTTTAAACAATCATTTGCTCAGGAGCTGGGGAAATTAATTATTTAACACAGGATAACATTTTGGTTATATAGCATTTCTAAGTATAAGAAGTCAGAAGGAGCTGGAAATAAAGCATTAGTTACAACATCACTTAAAAGAGCGTCACACTGCAAAATTAACTTATATGGATTCTTACAACCGTTTGTATTAGACCACACCATTCTTAGGTGAGTATGGAACAAATAATAATCAAATAAAGTAAATAACATTTAATATTTGGTGGCATAACCCTTGCTTGCAATAACTGCCTCAAGCCTGCAACCCATCGACATCACCAAACTGTTGCATTCTTCATTTGTGATGCTATTCCAGGCTTTTACCGCAACTTCTTTCAGTTCTTGTTTGTTTTGGGGTGTTTCTCCCTTCAGTCTCCTCTTAAGGAGCTGAAATGCATGCTCTATTGGGTTAAGGTCAGGTGATTGACTTGGCCAGCCTAAGACCTTCCACTTTTTTCCCCTGATGAAGTCATTTGTTTTGTTGGCAGTGTGCTTTGGGTCACTGTCCTGCTGCATGATAAACTTCCTCCCGATTAGTTTCATTGCATTTTTCCGTAAAGTGGCAGACAAAATGTTTCTGTACACTTCTGAATTCATTCTGCTGCTACTATCATCAGTTACATCATCAATAAATATTAATGAGCCTGTTCCAGAAGCAGCCAAGCACACCCAAGCCATGACATTACCTCCACCATGGTTCACAGATTATGGAAGATTTATTTGGACTTTGACTACTATTTGTAACCCACAGAAGACAATCCACAAATGTGTACTATGATTTACAAATATTTCACTATTCACAAATGTGTGTTTTTACATTTGTGTTGCGTAAAATCATATCCACAAAAATACAGAGTGATACAGAAAACAGTTTTTACACATTTGCGGATTACTTCTTGTCAATTCGTGTGTCATGTTAAATTTCTGAGTTTCTTTTTACACATTTGTGGAATTCTGTCCAATGTGTACTGCGGAGATCTGTAAATAAACATATACACAAATATCTCCAGTGTTGGGCAGTAGCGTCGCTACAAGTAGCGCCGTTACTAGTTTAACTAAATTTCTCAGTAGCTTGGTGGAAGCGTCGCTACTTTCTGAATCAAATAGCTTTTCAGTAAGGAAGCTCTTTATTTACCGAGTAGCGCGGTAGCTTCCACACACGCTACATTTTCCCAAGCATTTCTGAAGGATCAGTAAGTGACGCCACCCCCACACACAGACCTGTATGTGCAGCTGGCGTATGGAAAAAGCGCTTCCGTGTGAGGGTGACATCACGTACCGATCCTTGGGCTGATGTCTGCGACTTTGCTACAGGGGAATAAAGACACACGCGATTGAGTTTACTTTATATTGTGATAGTTATTGTAACACCTCTTGTGAGAAGGATCAGGGTCCAGCCTGGACAGCTCTTCCTCTAGTGAGGAGGAAACTTTGATATGTAGTGGCAGAAACTTGTTTCCATTAGATGAGATGAGAGACCTCTCTCTCTCTTTCTCGGCCATTGCCATGAATGTTTAGGTTGTTTAGGTTGCAATGTCGCCAGAGCACAAATTCACATATAAACAATAAAAAATATAGAATTAATTAATAATGTGAAAATTAAGTTACTTTATACAAACAACAATGGTTCTCCGTTTGTTGCATGAGGAAATACATCACTAAGTAGGAGAGTTTCTGTGTGTCTGATTTAGCTCTCTCTTGCACACACACACTGTTTGGAGCAGGTTTTTAGTCTTCTATTGCTACTGTGGAATGAATGGAATGAAGTTAGTTCAATATAAACTAGGGCTATACTGTGTGTGTGTATAGACCTAACTATAAATTAAAGCTGCAAGCAGCGTTGGGCGGGCCCTCGCACTTGTAGCGCGTCCGCGTCTGAGCCGGCCGAGTTGCATATTCTGGAGCTCTGCCGGTGCGGCTGTGAATTTCCTACGCGGTTCCGACGCCGCATGAAGGTGCTATATGTCACTTCCTGTGTCCCCTATGTGGAGCTAAATAGCACTTGCCGCTATGAATATAAATCGGTATTGGTGTGTAGATGTCTGCGGGGTGGGAGAGTTATCAAGCACGTAAAGTTTGTTTCAGATGTGAGCATGTACAACAATAATGTACCCAAACAATAAAATAAATTCCTTTCATATTTCCCTGCCTTGTTGTTTATGTGTACATACAGAGGAAGAATGTGATAACAGCACACATTTCATCGTTACTGTGTGTTAGAGCATGGGAGAACAGTGGATACTTTTAATACAGCCCACACCCCTAATACTGTGTAACTATAACAAGTAGAGAACAGAAGAAAAAGATGTTCTTTCTTTACAACTGTCTGCATAGCTTATTCATATTGTGTAATGAATGAAAATAAATAGGCCTACTAGGCTCCTCTCTACTTTGACATTTAAGATTAGCTTGTTTGATCACCTTCATACACATGTGACATTACTGTACAACTTGAGAAAGGTGAGTTGTTTTCTGCTCCAGCCTGCCTAAAAGAAAAGCGTTTTTGGGATTAAATGGACTTTATTAGCTGCTGCAGTGGAGGATGAACTCAGAATAGACCCATTTCTCACCTTATTATTCTAAACCATGCAACGAAGAAGAAGAAATGCATAATAAATCCTGGGACAAAATCTGTCCACAAATACTGTACAGCATGTAGTCTAATGAACAAGACTTGTGTTATAGCTGACTTGGGCAGTGAAATGTTTAATTTTTTTAATTCATGTGGTCATAGTTGTCCACAACTCAAATCAGAATATAAGAAGAAATGTTTTATACCACCTCAAGAAGGCTTCCTATCAGAAAGGTAGGAAGGTATTTCAAATGTACAACTGCAGTCCTGAAATCTAAGTAAAGTAATTTTTGTGTTACTTTACTTTTAATAGTGAGTATAATCCAATCAATCTTATTTTCATACTGTATATCCGATGTGTAATTTGATAAATTGTGTTGTATGTTGTGCTCGCATCTCAGAGAAGACTCTGACTGCAACATGCATCTTTGTAAAGAGAGAAACGGACAGAAAAAGTCTCTAACTCTGCCTGTCAGCTCGCTCTGCTCCGTTAAAACTGAATTTACCATACAGAATTGAATACGAGTGCACTCCAGATTTAGCTGCAGCCAGCTGACCGTGTGCTTCTCCCTATACCGCAGTTCTGTGTCCATGCATGCAGCAAACTGAAAGCACTGTCTGTCGGAGCGTCTACGTGAAAAGAGAAGGAAGACATGGCTGGTAGTGTCTTCAGAGTTGTTAAACACCTCAGCGCACGGAAGGAAGCCATCTGACTGTGTGAGGGGCAAGATCGTTGATGTCTGCAGGCAGAGTAGGAGCTCTCCTGTCTGACTGGTCCACCAATAGCAGAGAGATGACCCCTTGAGACACAGCCCCTCCTCATTTGCATAATGAGGCAGAAATGCATACAAAAATTTAAAAAAGACAGGCAGAAATAAATACCATGGGTGAAAATAAATAAGGTAAATAAATACAAAGAAAGAATAAAACAGACAAAAATATTAAAACACACACATAAATAAATAATTAAAAAATTTGTAATAAATAAAGTTGAATAAACAAATAAGGTAATTATAACAAAGGTGAATAAGTAAAGGCACTAATTAAAATATAAACATTTATGTCTCCTTGTATAATTTAATTACTACCTACATTTATTTATTTACTTCATTTTTTTGTGTATTTAATTGGATGCTTATTTATTTATTGAGCATTTATTTATTTCTGTATTTATTTCTGACTGTGTCAGGATCGGTCCTCCATAGCGGGGTGGGAGAGTTATCAAGCATGTAAAGTTTGGTTCAGATGTGAGCATGTACACTGAAGTTACAACAACTTCCTGTGTCATGGCGAAGACTTGATCTTTGACGCCACGCCACGGACACACCTATTGACGAAAACTCGCAAATAGCACAACTTTTCATCTTCAATGCCTTTAGAAGGCACAGCACAAATTTGAAGTCGGTCGGACTAAATCCCTAGGAGGAGTTTGTTTAAGTACGAAGTGTGTAAATCATCCAAAATTTGACGTAAAATTCAAAATGGCCGACTTCCTGTTGGGTTTAGGCTATGGCTCCAAGAGACTTTTTTGTGCGTCTGGACAAGATACACGTACCACAGAAAATTCGTGCACGTAGGTGAAACGTGCGGCGGGGGCTGCTTCGTTAAAGGTCACTTTCTGTTGCCAGCAGGTGGCGCTATGACTGTGGGTGAATGTGGCATGTACATGTGTTCAGGGTGGGACTCTCATCCTACATGTACAGTTTGGTCCAGATGTCAGCATGTACACTGAAGTTACAACAACTTCCTGTTTCATGGCGAATCATCGACGCCACGGACACGCCCATTGACGAAAACTCGCAAATAGCACAACTTTTCATCTTCAATGCCTTTAGAAGGCACAGCAGAAATTTGACGTCGATCCGACTAAATCCCTAGGAGGAGTTCGTTAAAGTACGAAGTGTGTAAATCATCCAAAAATGGCCGTAAAATTCAAAATGGCCGACTTCCTGTTGACTTTAGGGTATGGGTTCTTGAGGCTTTTTTGTGCGTCTTGATATGATACATGTCCCCAGCAAATTTCGTGCATGTAGGTTGAACGTGAACGAGGGGCTAATTTTTTCCAATTTTCTAGGTGGCGCTAGCGAGTCATTTTGCCACGCCCATGTGCGAAACTTGTAGAATACGAAATTTTTCACCGGTTCTGACATGTTTGCAAATTTTGGTGAGTTTTCGAGTATGTTTAGTCCATGTCCATGTTGAGCCTACTTTGCAGAAAAAAGAAAAAGAAATAAATAAATAAAATATATATATATATAATCTTAGCAAATTCAATAGGGACCTCACACGGTCGTGCTCGGGCCCTAAATATAATCCGAGCAAATTCAATAGGGACCTCACACGGTCGTGCTCGGCCCTAATAATCCGAGCAAATTCAATAGGGACCTCGCACGGTCGTGCTCGGGCCCTAAATATTAAAAAATTAAAAGTAGCTTAGATGTAACTAAGCTACATTTGCCACGTTGCTGTAGCTTAGCATGCTACATTTCACTGGGGGGTCTCTTCTGTGTAGTGAAGCTTTAATGTAGAGTAGCTAGTAGCTTAGCTCACTACGTTTTCCAAGTAGCTTGCCCAACACTGAATATCTCACTACCCAAAACATGTATTTTTACATTTGTGTTGTGTAAAATCCATAGATTAAAAGGTAAAATCATATCCACAAAATTACTGTGTGATTTGCAAATACCCACAATTTAATCTGTACAAAGATATTTTTATTTCACATCCAAAGTGTTAGTTACGCATTTGTGGATTACTTCCTGTCAATTTGCAGGTCACGTGACATTTGTAACTTCACACACAGCAATTTACTGTGTACACCAGCACTTGTACATAAAAGTTTTTTTTCTATTTACAGATCTCAGCGGGACAGAGTGGACGAAATTCCACAAATGTGTAAAAACAGTTTTGTGTGTAGAAATGGATCCACAAATGCGGAAATAACACTTTGTACGACATAAAAAGAGCTTTATACAGATTAAATTGTGGGTATTTGCAAATCACACTGTATTTTTGTGGATATGATTTTACCTTTTATATATAGCAGTGTTTCCCATTAATTAACAAGACCATGGTGGCCCGCCATAGTCTAATTTTCTCCGTCATAGTTTCAAAATAATCTCATAATTACATTTCAGACCTCTAAAGTTGCGCCGTTATTCTGCCTTTTTGTAAGCTCACACGCACACTTTGGCATTCGACTCGAGACAACCACTTTTATTCTTAGTTAACGGCCTTTTTCAGAAGAAGAAGAATCAGAAGGAGCTTTATTGCCAAGTAGTGTTTTACACATATGAGGAATTTGCTGTGGTGATAAGGTGCTACATGTAGACAAACATACAGTCAACAACATAAATAAATGTAGAAATATATAAATATGAAATGGAAGAACAACGTTGCAGATATATACATGTGCGTTATTCTGGGTCTGTGCCGTGCAGAAGTAATGCAACGGAAGAGAATATTGTGTACATATAAATATATAAACTGACAACATAAAAATATACAACAACAAAGATCAACAATCAACAACAAATATGTGCGACATGCCAGGTCTGTGCCCGATACGAGATGAAACAGTATTTACATGTGCAGAGACATTTATATAATTTGCAAGGGGGGAGTGTCAGTAGGGGACCCGGGCCTTGTTAATGAGGCTAGTTGCAGACGGGAAAAAACTGTTTTTGTGGCGAGAGGTTTTGGTCCTGATGGACCGCAGCCTCCTGCCAGAGGGGAGAATCTGAAACAGTTTGGGTCCGGTGTGGGAGGGGTCAGCTGCAATCTTTCCTGCTCGCCTCAGAGTCCTCAAGGCGTACAGGTCCAGAAGAGAAGGAGCAGCCAATCACCTTCTCTGCAGAGTGAATGATACTGCCTGCCCTTGTCCCTGGTACTGAACCCTGCAGTTTTGGAGTTCACTTGCTGCCTAATAAATCCCACCCACTGACAGGTGCATTGATAACGAGATAATCTTCTAATAATTCACGTCACCTGTCAGTGGTCATAATGTTGGCTGATTGGCGTATAATTTAAATGCAGATTATTGTCTGTATTTCTGGTTTCTTCTTCTGCATAGAAAGCAGCTCTGTGGACCTGGTCCAAGCTAGAGCATTTCCAATGTGTGGAGGATTGCAGAGGGTTTAAAGAGCTTTTATAACTCCTACTGGTATAACATGATTTCCAGCTTTGTCTGACACATGATCCTGCACTGGTGCAAAGTTTTAAGTTACAAAAAAACCCCTATGATCTAAATGCAGTTAGTTTGTCCTTGTGAGTGATGGTACCTATCAAATAAGCAAACTCAGCACTCTGGGTTTAAATACAACACTCTGCAACTGGATATTGGACTTCCTCACAGACAGACCACAGTTAGTTCGGATGATATTTCTTGAGGAAGCTTAAGAAGGCCAAATTCCTGCGCCAAGTTCATGTCCACTTGTACAGAGGAGCAATAGAAAGCATCCTGACTGGAAACATCAGTAATATGGGATGTGCACGGCCCAGGACCGGAGGGCTCTGCAGCGGGTGATTAAACTTGCTCAGAAGATCATAGGTACCCATCTCCTGAGCATCAGTGATATCGGTGAGGTGAGGTGACCTGCAGAACCCAAAGGATACTAAAGGACAGTACCCACCCAGCCACAGCCTTTTCACCCTGCTGCATTCTGGAAAGAGATATAGAAGTTTCTGCTTCCACACCACCAGACTGCAGAGCAGCTTTTTCCCCCAAGCTATCAGACTCTTAAATTCTAATTCATCCTCAGCACTGCTCCATTGGTTATACATTATTTCTGTTTACCATACCAGGGATTATTTATTTTTAGGCCCCGAGCACGAAACATGCGAGGTCCCTATTGAAACTGAAGGAATTATTTTTAGGCCCCGAGCACGAAACATGCGAGGTCCCTATTGAAACTGAAGGAATTATTTTTAGGGCCCGAGCACGAACCGTGTGTACAAAAAAGCTTCTTGGAGCCATTGCCTAAACCCAACAGGAAGTCGACCATTTTGGATTTGGTCATTGTTGGCGATTTACACACTTTGTACTTTAACAAACTCCTCCTAGGGAATTAATCCAATCAACTTAAAATTTTCGCTGTGCAGTCTAAACCCATTGGCGATTAAAAGTTGTACAAACAGTTATTACTAGTCGACCAGTTTGCCCGTGGCGTGGCTTCAAAAATCGATGATTTGTCATAAAACAGGAAGTTGTTGTAACTTCAGTCTGCATGCTCACATCTGCACCAAATTTGGAATGTACTGTAAAGGTCCCACCCTGAACACAGCCACATGCAAATATTCACTCAAAGTCACAGCGCCACCTGCTGGCAGCAGGAAATGACACGTTCTGTGCTGTAATGTACTACTCCTAGCAGGTTGGAGTTTTCGTGGAACGGCGTGCCCGTGGCATGGCATCTAAAATCGATGATTCGCCATGAAACAGGAACTTGTTGTACCTTGACTGTACATGCTCAGATCTGCACCAAACTTACGTGCTCGAGTCAGTCACGCTGAGCACATCTACATGCCTATAGTCAGTTATAGTCATAGCGGCAAGTTCTATGTAGCGCCACAAAGGGGACACAGGAAGTGATGACTAACAAATTTATGCAGCGTGGCAAATTCACAGCAGAGGCAGAGCTCCATAATCTGCAACACGGCCTTGATGCGCTACATGTGCGAGGGCCCGCCCAACACTGCTTGCAGCTTTAATTATAATTGATTCTGTATGAATATATATTTTCTGTTATGTAGTAGAAGAGAGTTACAAAACTCAATTTCACTCTATAACTTGTTATATATTGTGACAATAAACCTACCTACCTACCTCATCCTCAGTATCTTTCAGCACAATGCACCATTAAAATGCAAGATACATGGTAAACATGATTAGCATACAGTAATAGCAGACTTCCCAGAATTCGTGGCTTTTGAGTTCTCCAGAACCATATTGAAACTTGCTGTGGAATACAATACTAACTATAATGAATACCACAAAGGTTGCAGCTATCAATTATTTTAGTAATCAGATATGAAATACTTTTGCTTTGCACCCCCGGTAACGTTACCTGGATCAGCTGTGTATCTCATATCATTGTATTACCCAAACTCTCGGACTAACCAGTCAGAGAACCATAATAACAAACACAAGTTTATACATTTACAGCTAAGAATTTTGCCTTACCTTTGCTACCCTTCATCTTAACTAGAAATCATAATTTCCGTTAAATGTTAATGTAATGTTACCATTTCCTTGTTTCGGGTCCGCTCTGTGGACGCGATGCATAGACTGGATGATTTCTGCTATGTTGCTGAAGCATTGTCGTTATGCTGTTGTGGTAGGCTAGTTCTGGTAGATACACTGTACATAGTTCTTCTTTTAGCTTGAAATGATCCCATACTGTGGACACTTTCTGTCTTTTTTTTCTGGCCTGTCTCATCTCTTCGTCCCTCACTGTTTTCTTCCTCCACTTTGCAGTCTGCCAATCTCGTTGTCTTCACTTGTCCACAGCGTAAGCACGTTGTGCAACAGTAATAACGCCAAACAATGTGCTGTATATACCTATATGAGTTAAACGAAGCATCAATGCAAATTTTTTGATGATAATGAATCATTTCAGCCCTAGTGTCCAAGTCAGCCCCTGCCCCCATAAACTTTTGAGTTAACAGATTCACTGGGAGTGGCATCTCATGTTGTCTGTGTTGTGGTACAAAGGTATTGTGTCAAATTAAATGGAAAGCGAGTCTGACTTAATGGTTGTTGAACCAGACGAACAATGTTTTATAACAGATATGGGTCTTCTTTGCAAGTCATTGATGATTTCAAGAGATGCTGCTGCAACTCTGTAGAGACCGCTTTGTACATAAATTCCTGGAGCAATCAAATTAACGATGCATACTCCACATCTGTACCTCCACATTCTGAACTACTGATGTAGGATTAAAAAAGCCACTCGCTCATGAACGGACATCGCTGGTTAAAGACAAATCCTACATGCACCCACAATACATTTGCCAGGGACACTTCACCAGCCTGTGGAATAATTATTGTTAATTATTATTATGGAATGTAAAACCTGTATAGTAGTACTTTAGTGCAAGAAGAGATTACCACCACCCATAGAGGTTGACATATGGTAGGTAGTAGTAAGGACTCTAGTTGTCCTTAGTTGATATAAACCTGGATGTAATAATCATCATTATACTGTCAATGCTTTTTCACAGTTACCTAGCTGACCAGTGCTGGAATGGAGGCTTTATCTACATGATCATGCTACGACGGGTCAAGCGAAAGGCTCCTCTCCCTCCCTGTGATGTAAATGGCAGTGTCAGTACCCCTATCAGCAATGATAGCTGCGAAGACCGGCAGCAGGGCAGAGCTGCCTCTGAGCCCTCTGAAGGCTTGGTCAACTGCAAACGCACGCGCAAGTTTGGTGTCATATCACGCTCGTCCTTTAACCGAGACAACAGGGGCAATACGGTCTCAGACCTTCAGAGCTGTCTTCCAGGAGATGACTCAAGTTCCATTGAGGGAAGCCCAGACACCTTTCCTCAGGTGAAGACTGGTCCCCAGCATCTACACAGTGGAGGCACTGCCACCCTGCCTGCCAGATTTCACAGTCAGCTGTCAGAAGGCAAAATGGATTCTTTCAGCAGTGAATCTTCAATCCAGGTAAGACACATACAGAGCTCTAATTTAATACGCAATTACAGGGGACAAGTGAGGGGTCATACTACTCACTCTCTCACTCACACCTTCATTCTGAAGACAAAGGATTTTATCCAGAATTGGGACAAAAGATTTCAAGCAAAGAAAATTAAATGCTGAATGCAAATTTTCATATTTATTTGTGTATTTTGTTAAATTTTCTATCTATTTCTTAATATCTTGAAATGTATATCTGGGATCTAGGGCAGAATGCTTCGATGCTTCGATGGGCGGAGCCTTATTCGACTGTCAATCTAACAGTTGCAGCTTTGCAGCAAAACAAGGATCGTACCATTTTAGCAATATGGTGGTGCTCAATGTCTGAACTACCAGTTTTCTCCCAATAAGTTAATATACAGCTGATTACAATATACATTTCAACGTTTAATGCTGTAAATAAATATGTTAAAAGAATAAACTTTCAATAAATGTTGTTTCAAAAAAAGTGCGTAAATAAATTCAAAATTGTAACCCTAACCCTGGATTGTAGGCGTGTGCGTGTGTGGTGACGTAGGAAGAGGAACACTTGCTGAAGAGACTGAGCCCCAGCTTCACTGGTGTTATGCCGAGTTGTCCGCACCTCGTGGGACTTGCGGATAATTTTACGGTGATGAACCACACAAACAATATTTTATCGGATTTAAATAGCCGGCTATTTGAAATAGACCCGCGAGGAACCGCGATATGCATGCAGTTGTCAGCAGCACGGCATGCACGCAAAACTCACACAAGACCAGTGAATGGCAGGCAGAGAGTCTTCAAAAAGCCTCAGTTTAGCTGGAAATTTACAGTGTAAGTTGAATGAATAGAGAGTTGCAGTACTGCAGCTTCTCAAGATTAAAGCGGAGCTACCGTGTGTAACCCCCTCCCGCATTCACCATCGCCCGCACAAAAACACACAAGATTCGACATATCAGTCGACTATAGGCAGGACTTGACGATTGATGAAAAGGATTTCTAATTCTGTTTGTGATAAAGTTAAACAATATGCATCCAGTCAAGATAAAGCATCAGCATATAAAACAGAAGTATCACTGGATCTTCAGAGTCAGTATTCATCCTCCTTGGGACACTGCATCTGAAGCGGACTGGGGATCTCATTTTTCAGCTATTGATATGAACAGTTTTTGCTTTAACTATGCATACTCTTATTTCTACGCACAGAATCTAATCGATCAGTTTAGTGTTTTGCTTGAGAAAGTGAGCACATTTACAACCACACCTGACTGACAAACCCTTAGCAGTACACAGGTACAATCACAGACAAAATGATTCCTAAATTACTTTCCAAGTTGTAGTAGGATATAGCTTTAAATGTGTTTAATTTGAAAACAAGGTAATTATTCTTTCAGAGTGAAATTTTGCCATTAATGCCTCTAGTTGTTTCTCTTGTCTCTAATCCAGAGGACCTAATGAATTTCAGCTGTTATCAATGTGCATTAACAATGAACCAATGTGTTCCCTATCAGATATTTTAATTGATTTAACTAAGCTGGTAAAAAGTCAAACAATTATGAATATAAATCGGTATTGGTGTGTAGATGTCTGCGGGGTGGGACAGTTCAAGGACGTAAAGTTTGTTTCAGATGTGAGCATGTACACTGAACAATAATGTACCCAAACAATAAAAAATTCCTTTTATATTTCCCTGCCTTGTTGTTTATGTGTACATACAGAGGAAGAATGTGAGAACAGCACACATTTCATCGTTACTGTGTGTTAGAGCATGGGAGAACACTGGATACTTTTAATACAGCCACACCCCTAATACTGTGTAACTATAACAAGTAGAGAACAGAAGAAAAAGATGTTCTTTCTTTACAACTGTCTGCATAGCTTATTCATATTGTGTAATGATGAAAATAAATAGGCCTACTAGGCTCCTCTCTACTTTGACATTTAAGATTAGCTTGTTTAATCCACCTCATACACATGTGACTTACTGTACAACTTGAGAAAGGTGAGTTGTTTTCTGCTCCAGCCTGCCTAAAAGAAAGCGTTTTGGGATAAATGGACTTTATTAGCTGCTGCAGTGCAGGATGAACTCAGAATAGGACCCATTTCTCACCTTATTATTCTAAATCATGCAACAAAGAAGAGAAATGCATAATAAATCCTGGGACAAAATCTGTCCAGCATGTAGTCTGATGAACAAGACTTGTGTTATAGCTGACTTGGGCAGTGAAATGTTAAATTTTTAAATTCATGTGGTCATAGTTGTCCACAACTCAAATCAGAATATAAGAAGAAATGTTTATTACCACCTCAAGAAGGCTTCCTATCAGAAAGGTAGGAAGGTATTTCAAATGTACAACTGCAGTACTTAAATCTAAGTAAAGTAATTTCCCTGACATTTTTGTGTTACTTTACTTTAAAGACCCATAAGAGGTTTATACTTCCTGTGAGTATAATCCAATCAATCTTATTTTCATACTGTATATCCGTTGGTAATTTGATAAATTGTGTTGTATGTCGTGCTCGCATCGTGTACTACTGAGACTTCATTGCCCTCTTCAGAGAAGACTGACTGCAACGTGCGTCTTTGTAAAGAGAGAAACGGACAGAAAAAGTCTCTAACTCTGCCTGTCAGCTCGCTCTGCTCCGTTAAAACTGAATTTACCATACAGAATTGAATACGAGTGCACTCCAGATTTAGCTGCAGCCAGCTGACCGTGTGCTTCTCCTAACCGCAGTTCTGTGTCCATGCATGCAGCAAACTGAAAGCACTGTCTGTCGGTGCGTCTACGTGAAAAGAGAAGGAAGACAGGCTGGTAGTATTGTCTTCAGAGTGTTAAATACCTCAGCGCACTGAAGGAAGCCATCTGACTGTGTGAGGGGCAAGATCGTTGATGTCTGCAGGCAGGTAGACCTAGAGCTCTCCTGTATGGCTGGTCCACCAATAGCAGAGAAGATGGACTTATTTTTTGTGTATTTAATTGGATGTATTTATTTATTGAGCATTTATTTATTTCTGTATTTATTTCTGACTGTGTCAGGATCGGTCCTCCATAGCGGGGTGGGAGAGTATCAAGCACGTAAAGTTTGGTTCAGATGTGAGCATGTACACGAAGTTACAACAACTTCCTGTGTCATGGCGAAGACTGATCTTTGACGCCACGTCACGGACACGCCCATTGACGAAACTCGCAAATAGCACAACTTTTCATCTTCAATGCCTTAGAAGGACAGCACAAATTTGAAGTCGGTCGGACTAAATCCTAGGAGGAGTTCGTTAAAGTACGAAGTGTTAAATTCATCCAAAATTTGACGTAAAATTCAAAAAGGCCGACTTCCTGTTGATTTAGGGCATCGCTCCAAGAGGCTTTTTTATGCGTCTGGACAAGATACACGTACCACAGAAAATTTGTGCACGTAGGTGAAACGTGCGGCGGGGGCTGCTTCGTTAAAAGTCACTTCTGTTGCCAGCAGGTGGCGCTATGACTGTGG
>NW_024040635.1:0-18914 GCF_014851395.1 Micropterus salmoides | reverse complement strand
GTGGTTGGGGAGAAAAGGGGACGAGGAGATGCCGGTTGTGGGGTCCAGAGCAGGACTGAGCAGAATCTGCTTCAACACTGCGTGCGGACTGAGGATGGAGTGTGTGAGCTGCCGAGGTGTGTTGGAGTAGCAGTAACATACCTGACAGAAGGGCTACCCGACGGTGCAGGGTAGAGACGGCCCGGAGCGTCTGAGCACAGCCTCCTTTAGGATCCTGCGTCGTGAAGCGGAGGTTTTTGACCGGGATGACCGGGCGAAAGAGATCCGTATCAGGGAGACTCGAAGCCGCAGGTGCATCCGCTGGATGGACCGGAGTGTCGTTAGACAAGCTGCATAGCGGTTGGGAGGCCAAGGACGGAGGAGAGGCAGCCCATCAGACCTCTCTTGCAGCCACGGATCTGCAACACTTCAGCCCAGGTTGACTGATGCTCGGAGCGAGCAGGAGGAAAGCACAAGTATTAATACGTACCATCTGTACTCAGCGTTACTGAGAAAAGTATTAATACCACCATCTGTACTCAGCGTTACTGAGGACAAGTTTTCATACGCACCATCTGTATTCGGCGTTACAGCCACGGATCACCACTTCAGCCCAGTTTGACTGATGCTTCGGAGTCGAGCAGGAGGAAAGCACAAGTATTAATACGTACCATCTGTACTCAGCGTTACTGAGAACAAGATTAATACACACCATCTGTACTCAGGTTACTAAGGACAAGTTTTCATACGCACCATCTGTATTCGGCGTTACAGCCACGGATCACCACTTCAGCCCAGGTTGACTGATGCTTCAGAGTCGAGCAGGAGGAAAGCCTCGGAAGGCTAGAGGGGTCCATAACACGGTGTCCTGGACGTTAGCGGTTGCGCTAAGAGAAACAATCTGTTTGGCTTGTACTGAAGCCACATCCATAAAGCCAGTCAGCAGGAATCTTTTCTTTGAGTTCCTCTGAAAGTTGTCGGATGTCTTCCATAAGGTCAGCAATCTTCTTCTTCGCTTTCTTAAGGAACAGAGTTATCTCGGCTAGCAAAGTCACCGGAGCTTTGTTGTGATCAGGAGGTTGATCACGTTTTTACAGAAATCTAGCCTAAAATCCATGTCGGATGACTAAAATACTTAACCTTACACACCATTTGTACTCACCGTTACTGAGAACAGGTATTAATACATAACATCTGTACTCAGCGTTACTGAGTAGTATTAATACACACCATTTGTACTCAGCGTTACTGAGTAGTATTAATACACACCATCTGTACTCAGCGTTACTGGAACAGTATATACACACCATCTGTACTCAGCCTTACTGAGAACAGGTATTAATACACACCATCTGTACTCAGCGTTACTGAGAACAAGTATTAATATACACCATCTGTATTCAGCGTTACTGAGTAGTATTAATACAAACCATTTGTACCCAGAAGTATTAATACACACCATCTGTACTCAGCGTTACTGAGGACAAGTATTAATACACACCATTTGTACTCAGCGTTACTGAGTAGTATTAATACACACCATCTGTACTCAGCGTTACTGAGAACAGGTATTAATACACACCATCTGTACTCAGCATTACTGAGAAAAGTATTAATACACACCATCTGTACTCAGCGTTACTGAGTAGTATTAATACACACCATCTGTACTCAGCGTTACTGAGAACAAGTATTACTACACACCATCTGTACTCAGCGTTACTGAGGACAAGTATTAATACGTGCCATCTTTACTCGGCGTAACGAAGGAAAAGTATTAATACACACCATCTGTACTCAGCGTTACTGAGGACAAGTATTACTACACACCATCTGTACTCAGCGTTACTGAGTAGTATTAATACACACCATCTGTACTCAGCGTTACTGAGTAGTATTAATACACACCATCTGTACTCAGCGTTACTGAGAAAAGTATTAATACACACCATCTGAATTCAGCGTTACTGAGTAGTATTAATACACACCATCTGTAATCAGCGTTACTGAGGACAAGTATTAATACACACCATCTGTACTCGGCGTTACTAAGAACAATTATTAATATGCACAATGTGAGCTCAGCGTTACTAAAGACAAGAATTAATACGCGCCATCTTTACTCGGTGTAACTAAGGACAAGATTAATACACACCATCTGTACTCAGCGTTACTGAGGAGAGTATTAATACACACCATCTGTACTCAGCGTTACTGAGTACTATTAATAAGCGCCATCTGTACTGGGCGTTACTAAGGACAATTATTAATACGCGCCATCTGTAATGGGCGTTACTAAGGACAATTATTAATGCGCGCCATCTGTACTGGGCGTTACTAAGGACAAATTATTAATACGCGCCATCTGTACTGGGCGTTACTAAGGACAATTATTAATACGCGCCATCTGTACTGGGCGTTACTAAGGACAATTATTAATGCGCGCCATCTGTACTGGGCGTTACTAAGGACAATTATTAATACGCGCCATCTGTACTGGGCGTTACTAAGGACAATTATTAATACGCGCCATCTGTAATGGGCGTTACTAAGGACAATTATTAATACGCGCCATCTGTACTGGGCGTTACTAAGGACAATTATTAATACGCGCCATCTGTACTGGGCGTTACTAAGAACAATTATTCTAAGCGCCATCTGTACTCAGCGTTACTGAGAAGTATTAATACACACATCATCTGTAATCAGCGTTACTAAGGAAATTATTAATACGCACCATCTGTACTGGGCGTTACTAAGGACAATTATTAATACGCGCCATCTGTACTGGGCGTTACTAAGGACAATTATTAATACGCACCATCTGTACTCGGCGTTACTAAGGACAATTATTAATATGCGCCATTTGTACTCAGCGTTACTAAGGACAAGTATTACTACACACCATCTGTACTCAGCGTTAATGAGGACAAGTTACTAAACACCATCTGTACTCAGCGTTACTAAGGAAATTATTATATGCACAATGGTGCTCAGCGTTACTAAAGACAAGTATTAATTAGCTCCATCTGTACTCAGCGTTACTGAGGACAAGTATTACACACAATCTGTACTCAGCGTTACTAAGGAAAAGTATTACTACACACCATCTGTACTCAGCGTTACTGAGGAAAAGTATTAATACACACCATCTGTACTCAGCGTTATTGAGTAGTATTAATATACACCATCTGTACTCAGCGTTACTGAGTACAAGTATTAATACACACCATCTGTACTCAGCGTTACTGAGTAGTATTAATACACACCATCTGTACTCAGCGTTACTGAGTAGTATTAATACACACATTCTGTAATCAGCGTTACTAAGGAAAAGTATAATACACACCATCTGTACTCTGCGTTACTAAGGACAAGTATTAATATGCACAATGTGTGCTCAGCGTTACTAAAGACAAGTATTAAAAAGCGCCATCTGTACTGGGCGTTACTAAGGACAAGTATTAATACGCGCAATTTTTAATCGGCGTTACTACGGAAAATTATTAATATGCACCATCTGTACTCGTCGTTACTAAGAATAAGTATTAATACACACCATCTGTACTCAGCGTTGTGTGTGGACCGCACCACATGCTGTATGTGCGCAGCTAACATTTCTGAGCCCTGTTTGTTTGGGTCAAGTCCGTATGTCTTAAAAAGAGGCATTCTTTGCCAGAAATATTAAAATTATCCACATTACACACACGATGAGCCCTGCAGGCGGACTGGAGCCAGTCATGGAGGCCAAGGATTCTACTGAAGCGGCCGGCACCGCGACCAACTGTGGGAATGGGACCAGAGATAAAACAGACTTTCCACACTGCTTTAAAAAGTTAAAACGACGGTTAAAATCTGATTTGTCAGTTCAGACTGCTGAAGAGCTGTGTCATTTGTTCCGACATGGACTATCACTCTTGTGATGGAGGACGGGAGCGATGGCATTAGGTCCTGGAGTTTTTTTAAATGTCAGCCGTGGTGGCACCGGGGAAGCAGTGAGAGGTAGCGTTAAAGAAACGGATGTTTCTGGTTATGGAGTCACCAATTATTAGTGTGGTTGGGGAGAAAAGGGGACGAGGAGATGCCGGTTGTGGGGTTCCAGAGCAGGACTGAGCAGAATCTGCTTCAACACTGCGTGCGGACTGAGGATGGAGTGTGTGAGCTGCCGAGTGTTGTGTTGGAGTAGCAGTAACATACTGAGAGAAGGGCTACCCGACGGTGCAGGGTAGAGACGGCCTCCGGAGCGTCTGAGCACAGCCTCCTTTAGGATCCTGCGTCGTGAAGCGGAGGTTTTTGACCGGGATGACGGCCGCCGATCAGGCCCAGCGACAGACTGGCGGTCCAGTGCAGGAGATGTAGCCGATGGAGGAGATGCAACAGTGTCGGCAGGCACTGTGCGGCGAAAGAGATCCGTATCAGGGAGACTCGAAGCCGCAGGTGCATCCGCTGGATGGACCGGAGTGTCGTTAGACAAGGCTGCATAGCGGTTGGAGAGGCCGATGGACAGAGGAGAGGCAGCCCCATCCGAGCCTCTCTTGCAGCCACGGATCTGCAACCACTTCAGCCCAGGTTGACTGATGTTTCGGAGTCGAGCAGGAGGAAAGCACAAGTATTAATACGTACCATCTGTACTCAGCGTTACTAAGGACAAGTATTAATACACGCAAACTTTACTTGGTGTTACTGAGGACAAGTATTAATACGCACCATCAGCACTCGGCGTTACTAAAGACAAGTATTAATACACACCATCTGCAGTCAGCGTTTATATCATTATTTTATAGTGTAAAGTTAGGATCACAGTGTTAAAACTCTACAGCTCTGAGTGTATGTGCTCCTTTCTGTATCTAACTGCCCAGGCACGTGTGTGTGTGAGCAAGTTTGTGTGCTTTGGGAGAAAAGGGAGGGAGCATCAAAAATACCTTGCAAAGGAAAATGTAGAAGCAGATTTTGTATTACAAAACATACATCAATATAGTCCATCACAGTAAGAATGTCCTGTTTCTAGCACAGAGCACAAAAAACACCAGTTTATTCCACAAAAGTCAGGTTATGGAAGAAATGGCATGATCAAGCAGAGTGCATGCAGAGGACACAGAGAGGAGGAGCAGGCAGTCAGGGACTTTCCAAGACTCAGGTGCAGTAGGAAAGAGCCAAGAGATGATGTGAATCCAAGAAACAGAGCTATAAAAGGAGGTCCAAAAGGAGGCGAAATTCAGTCGTTACATGTATTAGTACGCACCATCAGCACTCAGGCGTTACTGAGGACAAGTATTAGTACGCACCATCAGCACTCGGCGTTACTGACGACAAGTATTAGTACGCACCATCAGCACTCGGCGTTACTGACGACAAGTATTAATACGCACCATCAGCACTCGGCGTTACTGAGGACAAGTATTAATACGCACCATCTGTACTCGGCGTTACTGAGGACAAGTATTAATACGCACCATCTGTACTCGGCGTTACTAAGGACAAGTATTAATACGCACCATCTTTACTCGGCATTACTGAGGACAAGTATTAATACGCACCATCTGTACTCGGCGTTACTGAGGAGAAGTATTAATACGCACCATCTGTACTCGGCGTTACTAAGGACAAGTATTAATACGCACCATCTGTACTCGGCGTTACTAAGGACAAGTATTAATACGCACCATCTTACTCGGCGTTACTAAGGACAAGTATTAATACGCACCATCTGTACTCGGCGTTACTGAGGACAAGTATTAATACGCACCATCTGTACTCGGCGTTACTAAGGACAAGTATTAATACGCACCATCTGTACTCGGCGTTACTAAGGACAAGTATTAATACGCACCATGTTTACTCAGCGTTACTAAGGACAAGTATTAATACGCACCATCTGTACTCGGCGTTACTGAGGAGAAGTATTAATACGCACCATCTGTACTCGGCGTTACTGAGGAGAAGTATTGAGTCGCACCATCTGTACTCGGCGTTACTAAGGACAAGTATTAATACGCACCATCTTTACTCAGCGTTACTAAGGACAAGTATTAATACGCACCATCTGTAGTCAGCGTTACTGAGGACAAGTATTAATACGCACCATCTGTACTCGGCGTTACTAAGGACAAGTATTAATACGCACCATCAGCACTCAGCGTTACTGAGGACAAGTATTAATACGCACCATCTGCAGTCAGCGTTTATATCATTATTTTATAGTGTAAAGTTAGGATCACAGTGTTAAAACTCTACAGCTCTGAGTGTATGTGCTCCTTTCTGTATCTAACTGCCCAGGCACGTGTGTGTGTGAGCAAGTTTGTGTGCTTTGGGAGAAAAGGGAGGGAGCATCAAAAATACCTTGCAAAGGAAAATGTAGAAGCAGATTTTGTATTACAAAACATACATCAATAGTCCATCACAGTAAGAATGTCCTGTTTCTAGCACAGAGCACAAAAAACACCAGTTTATTCCACAAAAGTCAGGTTATGGAAGAAATGGCATGATCAAGCAGAGTGCATGCAGAGGACACAGAGAGGAGGAGCAGGCAGTCAGGGACTTTCCAAGACTCAGGTGCAGTAGGAAAGAGCCAAGAGATGATGTGAATCCAAGAAACAGAGCTATAAAAGGAGGTCCAAAAGGAGGCGAAATTCAGTCGTTACATGTATTAGTACGCACCATCAGCACTCGGCGTTACTGAGGACAAGTATTAGTACGCACCATCAGCACTCGGCGTTACTGAGGACAAGTATTAGTACGTACCAACTTTACTCAGCGTTACTGAGGGCAAGTATTAATACACACCATCTGTACTCAGCATTCCTGAGGACAAGGATTAATACACCATCTGTACTCGGCGTTACTAAGGACAAGTATTAATACGCACCATCTGTACTCAGCGTTACTAAGGACAAGTATTAATACACACCATCTGTATTCGGCGTTTCAGCCACGGATCACCACTTCAGCCCAGGTTGACTGATGCTTCGGAGTTGAGCAGGAGGAAAGCCTCGGAAGGCTAGAGGGGTCCCATAACACGGTGTCCTGGATGTTAGCGGTTGCGCTAAGAGAAACAATCTGTTTGGCTTGTACTGAAACCACATCCATAAAGCCAGTCAGCAGGGAATCTTTTTCTTTGAGTTCCTCTGAAAGTCGTCGGATGTCTTCCATAAGGTCAGCAATCTTCTTCTTCGCTTTCTTAAGGAACAGAGTTATCTCGGCTAGCATAGTCACCGGAGCTTTGTTGTGATCAGGAGCGTTGATCGCGTTTTTACAGTCATCTAGCTTAAAATCCATGTCGGATGACTAAAATCCTTAACCTTACACCCATCTGTACTCAGCGTTACTGAGAACAGGTATTGATACACACCATGTGTACTCAGCGTTACTGAGAACAGGTATTGATACACACCATCTGTACTCAGCGTTACTGAGTAGTATTAATACACACCATCTGTACTCAGCGTTACTGAGGACAAGTATTACTACACACCATTTGTACTCAGCATTACTGAGTAGTATTAATACACACCATCTGTACTCGGCGTTACTGAGGACAAGTATTAATACACACCATCTGTACTCGGCGTTACTGAGGACAAGTATTAATACACACCATCTGTACTCGGCGTTACTGAGGACAAGTATTAATACGCACCATCAGCACTCGGCGTTACTGAGGACAAGTATTACTACACACCATCAGCACTCGGCGTTACTGAGGACAAGTATTACTACGCACCATCAGCACTCGGCGTTACTGAGGACAAGTATTACTACGCACCATCAGCACTCGGCGTTACTGAGGACAAGTATTAATACGCACCATCAGCACTCGGCGTTACTGAGGACAAGTATTAATACGCACCATCAGCATTCGGCGTTACTGAGGACAAGTATTAATACACGCAAATTTTACTCAGCGTTACTGAGACAAGTATTACTACACCCATCAGCACTCGGCGTTACTGAGGACAAGTATTACTACACACCATCAGCACTCGGCGTTACTGAGGACAAGTATTACTACGCACCATCAGCACTCGGCGTTACTGAGGACAAGTAATACGCACCATCAGCACTCGGCGTTACTGAGGACAAGTATTAATACACGCAAACTTTACTCAGCGTTACTGAGGACAAGTATTAATACGCACCATCAGCACTCGGCGTTACTGAGGACAAGTATTACTACACACCATCTGTACTCAGCGTTACTGAGGACAAGTATTACTACACACCATCAGCACTCGGCGTTACTGAGGACAAGTATTACTACACACATCAGCACTCGGCGTTACTGAGGACAAGTATTACTACGCACCATCAGCACTCGGCGTTACTGAGGACAAGTATTAATACACGCAAATTTTACTCAGCGTTACTGAGGACAAGTATTACTACACACCATCAGCACTCGGCGTTACTGAGGACAAGTATTACTACGCACCATCAGCACTCGGCGTTACTGAGGACAAGTATTACTACGCACCATCAGCACTCGGCGTTACTGAGGACAAGTATTAATACGCACCATCAGCATTCGGCGTTACTGAGGACAAGTATTAATACGCACCATCAGCATTCGGCGTTACTGAGGACAAGTATTACTACACGCAAATTTTACTCCGCGTTACTGAGGACAAGTATTACTACACACCATCAGCACTCGGCGTTACTGAGGACAAGTATTAATACGCACCATCAGCACTCGGCGTTACTGAGGACAAGTATTAATACGCACCATCAGCATTCGGCGTTACTGAGGACAGTATTACTACACGCAAATTTTACTCAGCGTTACTGAGACAAGTATTACTACACACCATCAGCACTCGGCGTTACTGAGGATAAGTACTACACACCATCAGCACTCGGCGTTACTGAGGACAAGTATTAATACACACCATCTGTACTCGGCGTTACTGAGGACAAGTATTAATACACACCATCTGTACTCGGCGTTACTGAGGACAAGTATTAATACACACCATCTGTACTCAGCGTTACTGAGGACAAGTATTAATACGCACCATCAGCACTCGGCGTTACTGAGGACAAGTATTACTACACACCATCAGCACTCGGCGTTACTGAGGACAAGTATTACTACGCACCATCAGCACTCGGCGTTACTGAGGACAAGTATTACTACGCACCATCAGCACTCGGCGTTACTGAGGACAAGTATTACTACGCACCATCAGCACTCGGCGTTACTGAGGACAAGTATTAATACGCACCATCAGCACTCGGCGTTACTGAGGACAAGTATTAATACGCACCATCAGCATTCGGCGTTACTGAGGACAAGTATTAATACACGCAAACTTTACTCAGCGTTACTGAGGACAAGTATTACTACACACCATCAGCACTCGGCGTTACTGAGGACAAGTATTAATACGCACCATCAGCACTCGGCGTTACTGAGGACAAGTATTAATACACGCAAATTTTACTCAGCGTTACTGAGGACAAGTATTACTACACACCATCAGCACTCGGCGTTACTGAGGACAAGTATTACTACACACCATCAGCACTCGGCGTTACTGAGGACAAGTATTACTACGCACCATCAGCACTCGGCGTTACTGAGGACAAGTATTAATACGCACCATCAGCACTCGGCGTTACTGAGGACAAGTATTAATACGCACCATCAGCATTCGGCGTTACTGAGGACAAGTATTATACACGCAAATTTTACTCAGCGTTACTGAGGACAAGTATTACTACACACCATCAGCACTCGGCGTTACTGAGGACAAGTATTAATACGCACCATCAGCACTCGGCGTTACTGAGGACAAGTATTAATACACGCAAATTTTACTCAGCGTTAATGAGGACAAGTATTACTACACACCATCAGCACTCGGCGTTACTGAGGACAAGTATTAATACGCGCAAATTTTACTCAGCGTTACTGAGGACAAGTATTACTACACACCATCAGCACTCGGCGTTACTGAGGACAAGTATTACTACACACCATCAGCACTCGGCGTTACTGAGGACAAGTATTACTACACACCATCAGCACTCGGCGTTACTGAGGACAAGTATTACTACGCACCATCAGCACTCGGCGTTACTGAGGACAAGTATTACTACACACCATCAGCACTCGGCGTTACTGAGGACAAGTATTACTACACACCATCAGCACTCGGCGTTACTGAGGACAAGTATTACTACGCACCATCAGCACTCGGCGTTACTGAGGACAAGTATTAATACGCACCATCAGCATTCGGCGTTACTGAGGACAAGTATTAATACACGCAAATTTTACTCAGCGTTACTGAGGACAAGTATTACTACACCATCAGCACTCGGCGTTACTGAGGACAAGTATTAATACGCACCATCAGCATTCGGCGTTACTGAGGACAAGTATTAATACGCACCATCAGCATTCGGCGTTACTGAGGACAAGTATTAATACACGCAAACTTTACTCAGCGTTACTGAGGACAAGTATTAATACGCACCATCAGCACTCGGCGTTACTGAGGACAAGTATTACTACACACCATCTGTACTCAGCGTTACTGAGGACAAGTATTACTACGCACCATCAGCACTCGGCATTACTGAGGACAAGTATTAATACGCACCATCAGCACTCGGCGTTACTGAGGACAAGTATTAATACACACCATCTGTACTCAGCGTTACTGAGGACAAGTATTACTACACACCATCAGCACTCGGCGTTACTGAGGACAAGTAATACGCACCATCAGCACTCGGCGTTACTGAGGACAAGTATTAATACGCACCATCAGCATTCGGCGTTACTGAGGACAAGTATTACTACACGCAAATTTTACTCAGCGTTACTGAGGACAAGTATTACTACACCATCAGCACTCGGCGTTACTGAGGACAAGTATTACTACACACCATCAGCACTCGGCGTTACTGAGGACAAGTATTAATACGCACCATCAGCACTCGGCGTTACTGAGGACAAGTATTAATACGCACCATCAGCACTCGGCGTTACTGAGGACAAGTATTAATACGCACCATCAGCATTCGGCGTTACTGAGGACAAGTATTACTACACGCAAATTTTACTCAGCGTTACTGAGGACAAGTATTACTACACACCATCAGCACTCGGCGTTACTGAGGACAAGTATTAATACGCACCATCAGCACTCGGCGTTACTGAGGACAAGTATTAATACACGCAAATTTTACTCAGCGTTACTGAGGACAAGTATTACTACACACCATCAGCACTCGGCGTTACTGAGGACAAGTATTAATACGCACCATCAGCATTCGGCGTTACTGAGGACAAGTATTAATACGCGCAAATTTTACTCAGCGTTACTGAGGACAAGTATTACTACACACCATCAGCACTCGGCATTACTGAGGACAAGTATTACTACACACCATCAGCACTCGGCGTTACTGAGGACAAGTATTACTACACACCATCAGCACTCGGCGTTACTGAGGACAAGTATTACTACGCACCATCAGCACTCGGCGTTACTGAGGACAAGTATTAATACGCACCATCAGCATTCGGCGTTACTGAGGACAAGTATTAATACACGCAAATTTTACTCGGCGTTACTGAGGACAAGTATTACTACACACCATCAGCACTCGGCGTTACTGAGGACAAGTATTACTACGCACCATCAGCACTCGGCGTTACTGAGGACAAGTATTACTACGCACCATCAGCACTCGGCGTTACTGAGGACAAGTATTACTACGCACCATCAGCACTCGGCGTTACTGAGGACAAGTATTAATACGCACCATCAGCACTCGGCGTTACTAAGGACAAGTATTAATACGCACCATGTTTACTCAGCGTTACTAAGGACAAGTATTAATACGCACCATCTGTACTCGGCGTTACTGAGGAGAAGTATTAATACGCACCATCTGTACTCGGCGTTACTGAGGAGAAGTATTAATACGCACCATCTGTACTCGGCGTTACTAAGGACAAGTATTAATACGCACCATCTTTACTCAGCGTTACTAAGGACAAGTATTAATACGCACCATCTGTACTCAGCGTTACTGAGGACAAGTATTAATACGCACCATCTGTACTCGGCGTTACTAAGGACAAGTATTAATACGCACCATCAGCACTCAGCGTTACTGAGGACAAGTATTAATACGCACCATCTGCAGTCAGCGTTTATATCATTATTTTATAGTGTAAAGTTAGGATCACAGTGTTAAAACTCTACAGCTCTGAGTGTATGTGCTCCTTTCTGTATCTAACTGCCCAGGCACGTGTGTGTGTGAGCAAGTTTGTGTGCTTTGGGAGAAAAGGGAGGGAGCATCAAAAATACCTTGCAAAGGAAAATGTAGAAGCAGATTTTGTATTACAAAACATACATCAATATAGTCCATCACAGTAAGAATGTCCTGTTTCTAGCACAGAGCACAAAAAACACCAGTTTATTCCACAAAAGTCAGGTTATGGAAGAAATGGCATGATCAAGCAGAGTGCATGCAGAGGACACAGAGAGGAGGAGCAGGCAGTCAGGGACTTTCCAAGACTCAGGTGCAGTAGGAAAGAGCCAAGAGATGATGTGAATCCAAGAAACAGAGCTATAAAAGGAGGTCCAAAAGGAGGTGAAATTCAGTCGTTACATGTATTAGTACGCACCATCAGCACTCGGCGTTACTGAGGACAAGTATTAGTACGCACCATCAGCACTCGGCGTTACTGAGGACAAGTATTAGTACGTACCAACTTTACTCAGCGTTACTGAGGGCAAGTATTAATACACACCATCTGTACTCAGCATTCCTGAGGACAAGGATTAATACACACCATCTGTACTCGGCGTTACTAAGGACAAGTATTAATACGCACCATCTGTACTCAGCGTTACTAAGGACAAGTATTAATACACACCATCTGTATTCGGCGTTTCAGCCACGGATCACCACTTCAGCCCAGGTTGACTGATGCTTCGGAGTTGAGCAGGAGGAAAGCCTCGGAAGGCTAGAGGGGTCCCATAACACGGTGTCCTGGATGTTAGCGGTTGCGCTAAGAGAAACAATCTGTTTGGCTTGTACTGAAACCACATCCATAAAGCCAGTCAGCAGGGAATCTTTTTCTTTGAGTTCCTCTGAAAGTCGTCGGATGTCTTCCATAAGGTCAGCAATCTTCTTCTTCGCTTTCTTAAGGAACAGAGTTATCTCGGCTAGCATAGTCACCAGAGCTTTGTTGTGATCAGGAGCGTTGATCGCGTTTTTACAGTCATCTAGCTTAAAATCCATGTCGGATGACTAAAATCCTTAACCTTACACACCATCTGTACTCAACGTTACTGAGAACAGGTATTGATACACACCATGTGTACTCAGCGTTACTGAGAACAGGTATTGATACACACCATTTGTACTCAGCATTACTGAGTAGTATTAATACACACCATCTGTACTCTGCGTTACTGAGGACAAGTATTAATACACACCATCTGTACTCGGCGTTACTGAGGACAAGTATTAATACACACCATCTGTACTCGGCGTTACTGAGGACAAGTATTAATACACACCATCTGTACTCAGCGTTACTGAGGACAAGTATTAATACGCACCATCAGCACTCGGCGTTACTGAGGACAAGTATTACTACACACCATCAGCACTCGGCGTTACTGAGGACAAGTATTACTACGCACCATCAGCACTCGGCGTTACTGAGGACAAGTATTACTACGCACCATCAGCACTCGGCGTTACTGAGGACAAGTATTAATACGCACCATCAGCATTCGGCGTTACTGAGGACAAGTATTAATACACGCAAATTTTACTCAGCGTTACTGAGGACAAGTATTACTACACACCATCAGCATTCGGCGTTACTGAGGACAAGTATTAATACGCACCATCAGCACTCGGCGTTACTGAGGACAAGTATTACACGCAAATTTTACTCAGCGTTACTGAGGACAAGTATTACTACACACCATCAGCACTCGGCGTTACTGAGGACAAGTATTACTACACACCATCAGCACTCGGCGTTACTGAGGACAAGTATTACTACGCACCATCAGCACTCGGCGTTACTGAGGACAAGTATTAATACGCACCATCAGCACTCGGCGTTACTGAGGACAAGTATTAATACGCACCATCAGCATTCGGCGTTACTGAGGACAAGTATTAATACACGCAAATTTTACTCAGCGTTACTGAGGACAAGTATTACTACACACCATCAGCACTCGGCGTTACTGAGGACAAGTATTAATACGCACCATCAGCACTCGGCGTTACTGAGGACAAGTATTAATACACGCAAATTTTACTCAGCGTTACTGAGGACAAGTATTACTACACACCATCAGCATTCGGCGTTACTGAGGACAAGTATTAATACGCACCATCAGCACTCGGCGTTACTGAGGACAAGTATTAATACACGCAAATTTTACTCAGCGTTACTGAGGACAAGTATTACTACACACCATCAGCACTCGGCGTTACTGAGGACAAGTATTACTACACACCATCAGCACTCGGCGTTACTGAGGACAAGTATTACTACGCACCATCAGCACTCGGCGTTACTGAGGACAAGTATTAATACGCACCATCAGCACTCGGCGTTACTGAGGACAAGTATTAATACGCACCATCAGCATTCGGCGTTACTGAGGACAAGTATTAATACACGCAAATTTTACTCAGCGTTACTGAGGACAAGTATTACTACACACCATCAGCACTCGGCGTTACTGAGGACAAGTATTAATACGCACCATCAGCACTCGGCGTTACTGAGGACAAGTATTAATACACGCAATTTTACTCAGCGTTAATGAGGACAAGTATTACTACACCATCAGCACTCGGCGTTACTGAGGACAAGTATTAATACGCGCAAATTTTACTCAGCGTTACTGAGGACAAGTATTACTACACACCATCAGCACTCGGCGTTACTGAGGACAAGTATTACTACACACCATCAGCACTCGGCATTACTGAGGACAAGTATTACTACACACCATCAGCACTCGGCGTTACTGAGGACAAGTATTACTACGCACCATCAGCACTCGGCGTTACTGAGGACAAGTATTACTACACACCATCAGCACTCGGCGTTACTGAGGACAAGTATTACTACGCACCATCAGCACTCGGCGTTACTGAGGACAAGTATTACTACGCACCATCAGCACTCGGCGTTACTGAGGACAAGTATTAATACGCACCATCAGCATTCGGCGTTACTGAGGACAAGTATTAATACACGCAAATTTTACTCAGCGTTACTGAGGACAAGTATTACTACACACCATCAGCACTCGGCGTTACTGAGGACAAGTATTAATACGCACCATCAGCACTCGGCGTTACTGAGACAAGTATTAATACGCACCATCAGCATTCGGCGTTACTGAGGACAAGTTTTAATACACGCAAACTTTACTCAGCGTTACTGAGGACAAGTATTAATACGCACCATCAGCACTCGGCGTTACTGAGGACAAGTATTACTACACACCATCTGTACTCAGCGTTACTGAGGACAATTACTACACACCATCAGCACTCGGCGTTACTGAGGACAAGTATTACTACACACCATCAGCACTCGACGTTACTGAGGACAAGTATTACTACGCACCATCAGCACTCGGCATTACTGAGGACAAGTATTAATACGCACCATCAGCACTCGGCGTTACTGAGGACAAGTATTAATACACACCATCTGTACTCAGCGTTACTGAGGACAAGTATTACTACACACCATCAGCACTCGGCGTTACTGAGGACAAGTAATACGCACCATCAGCACTCGGCGTTACTGAGGACAAGTATTAATACGCACCATCAGCATTCGGCGTTACTGAGGACAAGTATTACTACACGCAAATTTTACTCAGCGTTACTGAGGACAAGTATTACTACACACCATCAGCACTCGGCGTTACTGAGGACAAGTATTACTACACACCATCAGCACTCGGCGTTACTGAGGACAAGTATTAATACGCACCATCAGCACTCGGCGTTACTGAGGACAAGTATTAATACACGCAATTTTACTCAGCGTTACTGAGGACAAGTATTACTACACACCATCAGCACTCGGCGTTACTGAGGACAAGTATTAATACGCACCATCAGCATTCGGCGTTACTGAGGACAAGTATTAATACGCGCAAATTTTACTCAGCGTTACTGAGGACAGTATTACTACACACCATCAGCACTCGGCATTACTGAGGACAAGTATTACTACACACCATCAGCACTCGGCGTTACTGAGGACAAGTATTACTACACACCATCAGCACTCGGCGTTACTGAGGACAAGTATTAATACGCACCATCAGCATTCGGCGTTACTGAGGACAAGTATTAATACACGCAAATTTACTCAGCGTTACTGAGGACAAGTATTACTACACACCATCAGCACTCGGCGTTACTGAGGACAAGTATTAATACGCACCATCAGCATTCGGCGTTACTGAGGACAAGTATTAATACGCACCATCAGCATTCGGCGTTACTGAGGACAAGTATTAATACACGCAAACTTTACTCAGCGTTACTGAGGACAAGTATTAATACGCACCATCAGCACTCGGCGTTACTGAGGACAAGTATTACTACACACCATCTGTACTCAGCGTTACTGAGGACAAGTATTACTACACACCATCAGCACTCGGCGTTACTGAGGACAAGTATTACTACACACCAGCACTCGGCGTTATGAGGACAAGTATTACTACGCACCATCAGCACTCGGCATTACTGAGGACAAGTATTAATACGCACCATCAGCACTCGGCGTTACTGAGGACAAGTATTAATACCACCATCTGTACTCAGCGTTACTGAGGACAAGTATTACTACACACCATCAGCACTCGGCGTTACTGAGGACAAGTAATACGCACCATCAGCACTCGGCGTTACTGAGGACAAGTATTACGCACCATCAGCATTCGGCGTTACTGAGGACAAGTATTACTACACGCAAATTTTACTCAGCGTTACTGAGGACAAGTATTACTACACACCATCAGCACTCGGCGTTACTGAGGACAAGTATTACTACACACCATCAGCACTCGGCGTTACTGAGGACAAGTATTAATACGCACCATCAGCACTCGTCGTTACTGAGGACAAGTATTAATACGCACCATCAGCACTCGGCGTTACTGAGGACAAGTATTAATACGCACCATCAGCATTCGGCGTTACTGAGGACAAGTATTACTACACGCAAATTTTACTCAGCGTTACTGAGGACAAGTATTACTACACACCATCAGCACTCGGCGTTACTGAGGACAAGTATTAATACGCACCATCAGCACTCGGCGTTACTGAGGACAAGTATTAATAGACGCAAATTTTACTCAGCGTTACTGAGGACAAGTATTACTACACACCATCAGCACTCGGCGTTACTGAGGACAAGTATTAATACGCACCATCAGCATTCGGCGTTACTGAGGACAAGTATTAATACGCGCAAATTTTACTCAGCGTTACTGAGGACAAGTATTACTACACACCATCAGCACTCGGCATTACTGAGGACAAGTATTACTACACACCATCAGCACTCGGCGTTACTGAGACAAGTATTACTACACACCATCAGCACTCGGCGTACTGAGGACAAGTATTACTACGCACCATCAGCACTCGGCGTTACTGAGGACAAGTATTAATACGCACCATCAGCATTCGGCGTTACTGAGGACAAGTATTAATACACGCAAATTTTACTCGGCGTTACTGAGGACAAGTATTACTACACACCATCAGCACTCGGCGTTACTGAGGACAAGTAGTACTACGCACCATCAGCACTCGGCGTTACTGAGGACAAGTATTACTACGCACCATCAGCACTCGGCGTTACTGAGGACAAGTATTACTACGCACCATCAGCACTCGGCGTTACTGAGGACAAGTATTAATACGCACCATCAGCACTCGGCGTTACTAAGGACAAGTATTAATACGCACCATGTTACTCAGCGTTACTAAGGACAAGTATTAATACGCACCATCTGTACTCGGCGTTACTGAGGAGAAGTATTAATACGCACCATCTGTACTCGGCGTTACTGAGAGAAGTATTAATACGCACCATCTGTACTCGGCGTTACTAAGGACAAGTATTAATACGCACCATCTTTACTCAGCGTTACTAAGGACAAGTATTAATACGCACCATCTGTACTCAGCGTTACTGAGGACAAGTATTAATACGCACCATCGTACTCGGCGTTACTAAGGACAAGTATTAATACGCACCATCAGCACTCAGCGTTACTGAGGACAAGTATTAATACGCACCATCTGCAGTCAGCGTTTATATCATTATTTTATAGTGTAAGTTAGGATCACAGTGTTAAAACTCTACAGCTCTGAGTGTATGTGCTCCTTTCTGTATCTAACTGCCCAGGCACGTGTGTGGGTGAGCAAGTTTTGTGCTTTGGGAGAAAAGGAGGGAGCATCAAAATACCTTGCAAAGGAAAATGTAAAGCAGATTTTGTATTACAAAACATACATCAATATAGTCCTCACAGTAAGATGTCCTGTTTCTAGCACAGCGCACAAAAACACCAGTTTTATTCCACAAAATCAGGTTATGAAGAAATGGCTGATCAAGCAGAGTGCATGCAGAGGACACAGAGAGGAGGAGCCGGCATCAGGACTTTCCAAGACTCAGTGCAGTATAAAGAGCCAAGATGATGTGAATCCAAGAACAGAGCTATAAAAGGAGGTCCAAAGGAGTGAAATTCAGTCGTTACATGTATTAGTACGCACCATCAGCACTCGGCGTTACTGAGGACAAGTATTAGTACCACCATCAGCACTCGGCGTTACTGAGGACAAGTATTAGTACGTACCAACTTTACTCAGCGTTACTGAGGGCAAGTATT
>NW_024040634.1:0-48382 GCF_014851395.1 Micropterus salmoides | reverse complement strand
GACAGCCAGGGTTGAAAAATCCATCATAATCTATACTACCCTTAATTTTAAAGGTTCAGTGTGTATATTTCTGTGAGCTATTGACTGAAATCCAATATAAGATCCATAACTATGATTTCAATGGTGTATAAGACCTTACATAACAAACTGTTATGTGTTTTATTAAGTTAGAATAAGCCATTTCTTACATGCACATCGCCCAAATAGACAAACTGCTCTACAGTGAGTTTTGTCACTACTTTCTTCTTCTCTTCTTTTTCTTCTTCTTTCTTCTTTCTTCTTCCTCCTTCTTCTTGTAGAATTCTGGCAGTGTAGACACTCATCACTACGTTGAATAGATATTAAGAAGAAGATGAAGTAATAATATACAGCAGGGGTCGGCAAATAATTTGCATCGGTTGCAATTTCTTTTAAGCCATTTTTTAAAAGTAAAAGCTCTCAATTCAACTCTAAATAAACTCTGACTGAGATTTATTTTAGCACCAGCCGCTATCAAAGTATTTTTTTTTGGCCAGATACTGTATTATTGCTGGCGGGCCAGTTTTGGCGATGGGCCATAATCACCGAGATAAGTAACGTTTTCCCTTGTCACTGTTGTAATATAGTTGTCACATAACGTTATTCTCCAACGCTGTGTTGTGGCTTTGCTAAGTGGACAGAAAATGTACCGGTGATGAATATTATTAGCAATAAAACTGTACAACAGCTGTGATCAGCTAGCTGACAAACGTCAATTGCTTGTCCTTTAACATTTACCTAACTACTGACATTTTTTATTAGGGTTCAAATGGCATCAATATTTTTTGAAATAATTATTATCATTACTATTGTTGCAAACAAAGATAGCATAGTGAAGGGAGAGCTTGAAGATTTTTTCTCCGTGTGTAGTTGTGTTTCAGGCCAAATCAGAGTGAGTGAGTGTGTGTGTGTGTGTGTGTGTGTGTGTGTGTGTGAAGATGCTAGCATGCAAAACTCTATTCACAAAGACAAAGTACACTGTTAAACTTTACTGGCCGCTCTGTCTGTTGTCCTCAGAGTTAGCCGCTCGATGCTAAGCTACTTTGTTGATTCTATTAGCATGTGCTATCGAACAGACTTGATGGTCTAACTGAGCTGGTTTGCAAGGATCTTAGGCAGACACTGGCGTAGCTGGCGTAACAGAGAAAGTTCTGCTGAGTGTCTATCCGAGCAGGTCACATTGGGAGACAGCTGCTGCTGTCGGCAGCTGCAGGGGTCACATCCAGAGAAAAGACAGAGCAGAAGTTGCACTGGGGGGGTTTGTTGATGAGGTGACGTCGCGGGTCATAGGTCACACTAACCAATCGTACCTGAAGGCTAAGTCCATGGGTTTTCACACCTGGGTGTGACTTCCTAGAGGATTGCGGGAAACTGAGTGTAATGGCTCAAAGGTTTAGGCACACAGGAACTAACAAATTAATCTGTGAAGCCCCCATGGTCCCAGCACAGTGTTGCATGTGAATTACTTAACGTTATGGTGGATCGCCCTAAGTCTTAAATCTGTGAAAATGACAGACGGCCTTTAGATTTTTTAAAATATGTTTAAAGGGTCATGTATGAAGAAAAATTTTTCTGTTGTTCTTGCTCTTTTTCGCTGGTGTTTTACTGGTTACTGCCACCTATTGATGATTTCTATCCACAACTGTTCCCTGGTAACAACCCTTGTCTAACACCACATTGTTCAGAACAGGTAGAAACACTTTTGCTTTAACGTGGTTGGAGGGTTAATCTTCAGTGAATTTGTATAAATGTCTGCAAAAGGAAGGAAAAAATTGATGTCCTGGAAGACAAAATTTGTATGGAAACCATCAAATTCTTCAGTTATGTAATCATATTTGGAATTTTAACTAACCTTTGACATTGTCAAAACAATCAACTGCAACAACTGACAGTGGCGTATTCTGGATAAAAATAACGATGTAAACTGACTAACACAGATACTTTTTGACTTGACAAGACAACTTTTTAGCCTTCATTGCTGAAATGGGCTGGGATGCCAATGGCTCGCTCACTTGTAGCACTTATCTCCAGCCTCAGGCAGCTGAAATGGAGGGGGTTGGGGATAGTGGTGGGGTGGATGGCATTCTGAAATTTGAAAGTTTTTGACCCGAAACAGAGAATTGGCCACAAAGATTTTATGTCACTGGATGTAGCTCTCAGCAACCTTATTAGTCCTTGCAGATGTATTTTATTATGCAATAAGGGAGAGCACAACATATTGCCCTTTGACTATCCTTAAAGGAGAATTCCTGTTTTTAATGTGGGTTATTTTGGCTTTTTTCAACATCATTCTACCTTACTAACTAACGTTGATGCTGAGATCTGGGGATGCAGTGACATAACTATGTAGTCCACAACACTTATTTGGAAGATAAACCTAAAGTAAAAACACTACAAATGGCACTATAATTGTCCATTGCACTGGAATGTGCAAGCAAAACTATGACTTTGAACCAGGAAGCAACTCTGCCAAATCAAACTTTTGCGTTTTAATATAGTTTTTGTATTGCACCTGCCTTTGACTATATATATTTAAACATATAATCTATAATATATTTATGGCAAACAAAAGAAGTGGAAATATGGAATTTTCAAAATGTTTATTCAAGCTAGAGTCATATCAGAGTTCATCAGAGTTGATCTATATTATTATATACATTATTATACATTATCTATATTGAAACAACAGAAAACGCACATCTAGTGGCCATTCATGTACACTGGGCATGCGCATGCCGGTGTAAACAGGAAGCAGATCTATTGGCATAGAATCTGGTCAATTTAAATCAAAATAAAATACTCTGTGCAGACTTCTGATTGTGTATCAACAATAACACAATTAAAACAGACAAAAAAAAAACAATTTAACTACGTAGCCTACTTAAGCATAGTAGAAGCACAAATCACCAAATCTAAACATGTTAGCAAAATCAGGCAGGCAAAATGCTGTTATTCTGAAATGCTCCCTGTGGTAGAAGCTAGATGCAGCTGTGCCGACGACGGAACAAAAGCGGGCCACAGAGAGCAGTGAAGAATGTAATAGAAGCACAAACGGTATATTAAAAACAAGTCAATAACGTGGGGCAGTCGGCACACTCTCTTTTTATACTGCATTATGTCATGGTATCTTGGGATGGTCTCAGCATAACACAATTTAGGCATAATCTTTCTTTATGTCATGAGTTTCTTAAAACAAGGGTAAAAACAATATCGGCCGATATATATATATATATATATATATATATTGAATCGCAGGATAAGATGCAGGATACGTGGCTGCCATCTTGCGTACACAAACGCGCAGTTAAAAGCAATACCGATACCATTACTTTTTACATATTTTATTTCTAGTTTAATGTGACCTCCCTCTGCCGTTTCTGTATTTATGAGAGAAATAAGGAGTAGGATGTAGCCTTACCAATTCAAAATAATAGCTGCATAATAACAAGACACCAAACTACTGTCATATTCTTTATTTATAATAAAATCTCCTGCTCAGAACTGCCGCTTCATAACATCATCCTTTTATTGTGACAGACTTAATCTCAGATGTTTAGCGATGTTTGTGGTGTTGCCAAAGTATTTCACTGTCTTTGCACACACATCACACACAGCGTCATTATTACCTTCACAGCTAAAATCCAACCAGACGTGACTGTTTCTACAGTCGGCCAGAGTCACTATTCAATCGCGGAAAATATAAAGGGCTGCAGCGGCTCACTTCAAAGAAGCTCCGTCACAGAGCCGTAGCGTAAGCATGACAGGCGGAAGGAAAAGTAGTTCCTATGAACAGAGTATAATTAGACCATCCTGGGTACCGTAAGATACTTATGATAAAACACACACTCACTCCAATGACTGAGTTTAGATATCGATCCTTTTATATGAGTATCGATCCTAGAGCAGGAAACGTTGGTATCAGAAATAGATACTTAGGATCGATCCGCACATCACTAGTTTGCACACTGCGAATATCTTAACTTTGATTAGATTGTTTTATTAGCCATGCAACAATGCCGGAATTTGTTTTCGGTACAGTATGTTTAAGCTCTGCATCATGTGTTTACACCACAAACAACAAATAGACCATACACTTCACAACATGTAACAATACAGAATAGAGTGGTTAAATCACCATGCTATAGTGTATGAGAATGCAACTAAACTAAACAGGGGAGTTCAGAGTCCTGATGGCTATGGGAAAAAAGCTGTTTGTGAAGCGTTTGGTCTTGATGGAGAGTGACCTGTAGCGCCTCCCCGAGGGAAGGAGGTGGAAGAGGTGGTGAGCAGGATGTGAGGGGTCGGAGATGATTTTCTTTGCTCGCTTTACAGTCCGATGTGTATAGAGGGAATCAACTGAGGGCAGTGGTTTTCCTATGATCTTGGATGCTTTGTTGACAGTCCGCTGTAGTTTTTTCCTTGTTTGGCTGTCCGTGCTACCATACCATACTGTGATTGATGATGTAATGATAGACTCAATGATAGCAGAGTAGAACAGAACACGGAGTTGATGCTTGATCCAGTATTTTTTAAGCTGCCTGAGAAAGTAAAGTCTCTGTTGAGCTTTTGCAATGGTGTGCTTGGTCTTAGTTGTCCACTTCAGGTCCCTGCGAAACACTGTGCTGTAAAGTTACATGGATTAAACGAAGCATCGAAGCACAGAATTTGTGTCGATGCATTTTATTAATCAATTTTATCGATTTAATCGATGAAATGCAAAGTGTGCAGTGTAAAGGGAGAAGAGCCAAGGGGAGAGAACACAGCCCTGAGGAGCTCCTGTACTGAGGGTGAGAGGGTGTGAGGTTATGTTATTAACCTTCATCCTCTGTGATCTATTCCACAGGAAGCTCCTTATCCAGCGGCATCCTCAACGGAACGGTTGGCTTGGTAGGTGAATTGATACGGGTCCATCAGTGCGGAAGTGCAGGATTTCAGGTATGCCAAAATAATTCGTTCAAATGCTTTCATTACCACAGATGTTAGGGCAACTGGTCTAAAGTCATTGAGGCAAGTGATCTTTGAGGACTTTGGCACAGGAATGATGATGGACATTGGCTTAATGAGCTGCTGCTTTCCTGATCTTAGTCTCTGAAATGGAGCTCTCATGTCTTCCTCCTGGATGCAGAAGAGTGGTGTTAGAATGGGGTTGGGGGGTGACTGGTTTTTCAAACCTTGCATAAAAGTTATTTAATTTGTCTGGGAGGCTTGGATCATTGTGAAGAGGGTGGGGCGTTTTTTTGTAGTCTGTCATGTCCTTAAGATTTTTCCATATTGATCTTGAGCTGCTTGATGAGAATTGTTGCTCCAGTTTCTACTCTTACTTGAGTTGAGTGTTTCAATGGCGTCCATGGACCAGGACCTGACAGATTTGGATGTTTTGGATGGGGCCTTTCTAAATACAAATTTGATTATTTAGTCTTATACTTACAGTTAATTAACTTTTTTTGCGTTGGATGAAGTAGGAGTGATATTTTGCAAATGGACCTTTTTTATGTTTATTCGCCTTTAACTACATTAATGCGCAAATATAGAAAGTATATGTATTGTATATAGTTTGCACAACTATAACTAGCAGCACCAGTATGCCTTCACGTGCTCCTTAGCTACTGTTGTACGGTCACTAAAGGTCGTTTCCACAAAAATATGGGTCGTAATAACGTAACTTATTTGGACGTTTTTCGGGTGAGGACAGTCTCTTACTGACACACATCATGGCTCGAACGTTTGGAATAGTGTGTCTTTGTTTGCTACCCATTTACAGACCCAGGCCTGAGTACAAACCATAGTGGACCATGAGGAGATATTCACTGAATTTGACAAAAATACGTGGGTTGGATTAGAATTGCTTACCCCACCTTTAACTGGCATCCATCCATCCACTGAGGAAACACACAGTTCCATTGCACAGAAATGAAAAGTATCTATAGGACTATGTCTGTTGAAATTCAGAAATTGGTAATCAGCAGCCCTGAATCTTTGAATTATTAGTAATAATAACATTTATCACTCTCAAATTTAATTGGGCTTCACCTCATGACAGTCACGCCTTACCTCAAACATGAATTCATTCTCCTACAGGTTGTCGTAGATGTAGTAACGCTTTAACATATGACTTATACATTAAGCCTCATTACAGAAATGTCCTCAGAAAGAGAATAGTTTATTTGTGCACATGTAGGACACTCTCTCGCATACACAAACATTGCTGTAGGCTCTTTGACTCATGGAAGCACATGAAAAAAGCTATATTAGAACAAAGATAGTAGGATTTTTTTGTGTAAATAACAACATTGTGAAGTATGTGCTGCTACTGTATATCTCACGGTGAGAGCAGAATACAAGTGATGCTTGTATGTTGTGCAGACACAGAGGCAAACAGAGCATAGAGTTGTATGCTGCAAACAAAGACCTGTACATTTGTTTTCATACCTACTGCTTATCAATGCCTTTATTTGCAATTTGTTATGTGCCCTTAATAATACATAAATGGCAATCACTATTTGATTAGATATTTAGATGATAGTGATTATGTGTTTTTTTTAATAATAAGTCTTTTGTCACTTGAAAAAGTATGTATACAGTATCATATCAACATTTGAGAGTTTAAAAAGCAAAAAAGTCAATTGGCCAATATTTTTAAAACATAAACAGATACACTAAGCAAAGGTGTGACAGGTGTGTATGAAGAGAAAAGAGAAACCGTTTTACTGCCAATAAAATTTAATAGAGATACAACTTTTCGGTTACCTGATGAACATGTAAGGACCAAAACGAATCTCTAATAATAAAGTTTATTGCAAGTAAAAGGACTTCTCTCTTCTCTTGCCTATGATAAAGAATTGTGCTGAGCGGGATGTTTTTCATGCAAAAATCAACATTCAAAATCAGTGAACTTACTGCTCTCTAACTGATTATGTAATAAACAATTTCGAAATGATATTCTGTTCTGACATTTCTTAGTTTTCCATTGATATATACACTGCTACTGATATCTGTGATGAGATCAAATCAGCTCAAAATATTGGCGACTGATCAGTCAGGCATACGTGTACAGTATCAAAGGTTCTGAGTTGACCAGAGCCAAAGTCAAAGAGTGGTAGTGAATTGCAAAGCAGTATTCCCGGCACAGTATTCTTACTGCTGGACTGACACAGTGACACTGTGATGGATTACAGTTCATGTAATCAACATGACAACATCTAACCCAGCCTATATGGAGCACTTTGAGCAGCGATAACACACATGAAATCTCTCTCTGCTTTTCTAACAGCAGTTTGGGAGATGCATACACGACAAGGTGAAATGCATTAGACAGAGATCAAATCAATCAATCATATTTGTCTCCCTAAATTAAAAAAATGCGTACAAAATACTGTGAAGCAGACAGCATAGACAAAGATGCCCGCCAAACCCATTATTTGAATAACATATTTCTGTGTGTGTGTGTCACCAACAGTGGCCCCATGCAGTGCCAGTTTGGGTGAAGAATTTTGTCAATTTACCTCTATTTCTGAAACATATCTGGAGCATTCCTGTGGTGGTTGAAAACTTTAAAACCTTAAGCGTACTGTTAATGCTGGGAATGAAGGACTGTTCAGATGTTCCTGACACAACAGATTCTCACTGACAGAGAATAGTTTTTTCATTATATGACACTACACAAAACATTTTAGGGAAAGTCCTATTCTAGGGAACTGAGAGTTTCTAAAGGAAGCTCTTTGAACGTGAACAAATACACTACAGGTACAGTATATTACTGACAACCCAGGAAGAGAATCCGATAAAACCGATACAAACTGGCTATAATCAGAATTAGAAGGAGCTTTTTTGCCAAGTAGTGTTTTACACATACGAGGAATTTGCTGTGGTGATAAGGTGCTACACGTAGACAAACATACAGTCAACATAAATAAATTTAGAAATATATAAATATGGAATGGAAGAACAACGGATATAACCAGGCCGCTTCCTCATTTTAAGAAGTAAAACTAGAAAAGACAGAGAAGTTTGTCCTCTTACGTCAGCATCTAACTACATGCTACAACTACTTTGCTGTATAATGTTGTGTTAGATTATGTTATGCTGCCTTATAATGTTCCATCATTAAAAATGATGCTGTGTTTATTTAATACGTTGGAGAGTCACCCTACCTTTGCTGGTGTCATTTCCTCTATGCTCAGTGGGTTTGTCCTCCAGGGCTGGAGGTTGTGTCTGCCCGTTCGATCTTTGTCCTAATCCATCTGATAAAGCCTGCCTCTGGTTCTGGATTGGTATGGGTTTCTGGACCAAGTTCCCCTCACTGCCTGCCCTCATCAGCCTCTCTCCAATCCGCAGCATGCATGAGCGATTACCCTGCAGCTCCTTTCTCAAGCTGGGGCTCTGAGACCCGCTGATCCTGGTCGACACAGACGGGTGGAGGACTTGGACATCTTCCCTGCTGGGCTGAGCAGAGAGCTCGTTAGATACTCCAGGGTTAGTCTTGGTCCTTCTTTTCTTCCTTATCTTTTCTTGCTTCTTGTCCTTTATGTGTCTGCTGCACTGGTTTCTGTCCGTCTTGTTTCTTGTCTGCTTCTCTTCTGTCTCTTATTTCTTTCTCTTGTGTATTGAGGTGGAGAATTGAATATAGAATTATTTTGCATCTATGTGGTTTTTTGTCTTCCTTTTGGTTTTTGGAACATCAAGAGTTTTTGTCTTCTTCTGTCTCATTCCTCTCTCTCTTTCTTGACGTTGTTCCGAAGTGTTTTGTGTGATGATGTCTTAGTTTTGTCAGGTTTTCTCTTCAGACTTGCGTTAGTCTTTTCTTCCGTCTTAATCTCATGTGCTCTTCTGTTATTCCTGTCTCACATTGCACAGCCGTGTTCTCCAGTCCTGTATCAGTCTTTCCTTTTTGTCCTCGTTCTTCATCCCTTTCCAGACTCTGGTATCTCTGTACCACTGGACTCCCCCTGTGTTTACAGCAGTGATCAGTAATTGTTCACAGAGCAGAGCCAGTTCACTCTGAGTTACTCCCTCTCTGTCTCCCTCTGTCTCTCTGCCAGCAGAATGCTCCCTTTGTCAGCCTGATATCCTTTAGAAGAGCTCTCTATCTCGCCACACACTCTCCTCCCTCCCTGCCACTGCCTCCTCTTTCTCCCCCTCTCATTTTCCCACTTTGAAGTCAATCTTTGCCTTTTTTAATCCCCCCTCTGCTGTTTGTTCTCTCTTCCTTCCTTGGTTCAGCTGTTTGCTGTTAAATGTTGGCTGTGCTGTTGCAAGTTTACACCTCGCTAATCTGTGTTGATGTGTCAATTCTTACATTAGCCAAAACTAGAAACTGTCATCTTCTTTGCTTTCATCCCTCCACCTTTTCTACTCTCTTTCACGCCTCTTCTTCTACCAAAATTACTGCTCAATACTCACAAACTCAAACACCCTTTATAAAAGTTGCAGTTTACTACTGTGTATTCACATCTGTAATTACAGTGTTACAGTTTACAATTGGATTATGGATTGTGCCTTTATCTAGAGTGTGCAAGCAAGATGTTTATCCTGAACCCACAGATCAAGATCATGTGAGCCTGCAGTTTTTAGAGGCTTTTCCTCACTGTAAAACATTACAGTGCCATATAGTTATGTCAGTTTACTTCTTCTTTTTAACTCAAACAGCTCTGACAAGTTTTGGATTTTGAACTCAACTGTGTGAGTTTTAGAAAGTTAAACATTAATTCATTGTGTTGTCTATTTGAGACTTTTGTTGTGTTGATTGAACTTGCATATATAAGTTATCAGCTAAAACAAAAGGTGAGTGTGTGGGCATGGGAGAAAGATTTGCCTAGGTGCTGCATCTTTTGAGTATGAGAGAAACATACACATAATCAACTAATTATTAGGGTTCAGTGAGTCAGTGGTTCAAACGAGTATCACGAGTAAAATGTGCCAATATCTGTTTTGGAATAAACTATATTTATAGGAACCTTTTTAAAAAAAAAAAATCTATTACTATTGTGATCAAAAACAATGCTCTGAAGCTCAATTCTGAGGCTGTTCTGTAAATAGTTTTCTAAGAAATAAAACAACTTCTGATTAACCCATACCAATTTCTTAAATAACTTCCAGGTTAAGTCCCGCCTGTTCCGAGTACGGATACAGAAAATTTTATTTGTTGAACAGATACGGATAGTGGTGTCCTACTTATTATACACTGCAAAATATAGACACTCCTGTGGTAAACAAGACTAGTGCCGGTGGAAAAGGTTCCTGACGACTGGGTGGTGATGGGGCATAGATAAGATGCTTGCCTTTGGTGTGGGAGACCCCGGTTCGATTCCCACTGTGAGACATCCACCATTGTGTCCCTGAGCAACCCGTAGTTGCTCCAGAGGCGTCTGACCTCTGACATGTATAGCAATTGTAAGTTGCTTTGGATAAAAGCGTCAGCTAAATGAATAAATGACGACGGCCTTAAGGACCTTTCAGAAAGGATGTGCTACGCTTGCCGACTATTTGCAACTTTGACCACAGTGTGCACCGGAGCGTGGGACATGGCCCTGCCCCGCCAGCTCAGCGTCGCGTGACCCCCTGGTCCTGCCATTAGGCTAGATCCAAAACCCACAGATTGAGGAACGGCCATGACCAGGCGCCGCTTCTGTCTCAGCGTGTTCACTTGCAGGCGGATAAACCACCGCTGTAGCCTCCTCACATGCAGGAGGGCCAGGGGGGCCACCACGTGATCCTCCAACATGAGGCCCAGGAGCCTCATGATAGAAAGAGCCATCACCACCGTCCGTGGGACCATACGGCGGAGCAGCTCCGTCTGATGCCTGCCTGCCGCAGAGGCTCCAAAGCCATCTCAACGCACTTGGAGAAGTGCACAGGTCCAGAGAGTTAACCAAATGGCAGGCGGTTGTACTGGTGAAAAGAAACGCAGGGACTTCCTGTGTACTGGGATGACGGGGACTTGAAAGTATGCAACCTTCAGGTTGATAAAGGTGAGCTAGTTCCCGCTGCCGTACCGCTCCCCCAGAGAGGCGAGGGGGACGGGGGGAGACACCTAGGGAGCGCGCAGCTGAGCCGGCCGGGCAGGCCAGCCTGCCAGGGGAATGTGCGTAGTGTGAGCAGCATCACACACTGGCAGATTTCTTCTTCAGAAGAATGTCTGTACAGGGCATGTGTTCTGTCCACACGAAGCGTACGCTCTCGTGTGGCTCATACACAAATTCTGTGAAGAGGGGGTGTGTGAGAGGACCTCTGACCGTGAACAGAGAGTGTACTGCTTGTTGCTTTGAGCTCGAGCTGCAGGTTAGCCGTCTGGCTAACGGTAGCTGACTCACACACTGTGGGGAATGTATGCTTGGTGTGGCTGATTCGGCTGAGACAGGCAACAAGGTTTAACACACTGTCGGTTGCTAGATTGATGGAGCGACGTGGACACATGGGGTCTCCCTGGTCAGCGGATCCAGGGGCAGACCGCATGTGAGCATCACGTTAGCTATGTATTAGCTCAACGTTAGCTCCCTGTTGGCTCAACGTTAGCTTGCCTTCCAGTCTCTCGCCTGAAGCCAATACGGAAGCATCTGAAACTGCGATTCATCGAGTGGCCACTTGAGGCTGGCTGCAGAAGGGAGTCAATCTCCATTGACCCCCATGTTAAAAAGCCCAACTTTACAGCAGAATAAAACATGTTTACAGCCTGGTTCAAAAAATGGTTTTAGTGCATATCGCATATCGGTCTGCCGCAGGGCCTGATCGGCGGACGTCATCTTGGTCAAATACCTCCGCTTCCTGATGTAGGATCCTGAAGGAGGCTGTGCTCAGACGCTCCGGAGGCCGTCTCTACCCTGCACTGTCGGGTAGCCCTTCTCTCAGGTCTGTTACTGCTACTCCAACACAACACTCGGCAGCTCATACACTCCATCCTCAGTCCGCACGCAGTGTTGAAGCAGATTCTGCTCAGTCCTGCTCTGGAACCCCACAACCGGCATCTCCTCGTCCTCTTTTCTCCCCAACCACACTAATAATTGATGACTCCATAACCAGAAACATCCGTTTCTTTAACTCTACCACTCACTGCTTCCCCGGTGCCACCACGGCTGACATTTTTAAAAAACTCCAGGACCTGAGGCTGTCGCTCCTGTCCTCCATCACAAGAGTGATAGTCCATGTCGGAACAAATGACACAGCTCTTCAGCAGTCTGAGCTGACAAAATCAGATTTTAACCGTCTTTTTAACTTTTTAAAGCAGTGTGGAAAGTCTGTTTTTATCTCTCGTCCCATTCCCACAGTTGGTCGCGGTGCTGGCCGCTTCAGTAGACTCCTTGGTCTCCATGACTGGCTCCAGTCCGCCTGCAGGGCTCATCGTGTGTGTTATGTGGATAATTTTAATATTTTCTGGCAAAGAATGTCTCTTTTTAAGACAGACGGACTTCACCCAAACAAACGGGGCTCAGAAATGTTAGCTGCTCACATACAGCATGTGGTGCGGTCCTCCACACATGACTTATGTGAATGACTAATCATTCATGCATCACACCTGGACACACCACCGCTCACTGAACAGATCTCTGCCTCACTGCCACAAACAACTGTCTCCACCTGCTGGCATGTAAAACTGTCTCCCAGCGTTGTTCCAAAGACTTCTGTTCCTGTCATCATCACGCATAGACCAGTAAACCGAAATGTGCACATCCCACACAGAAATATTAGTAATCTCTTAAGGATTAGGACAACTGCACCAACTCCAGCACCCAGAACAAACTCATTTAAAATGGATCTCTTCAATGTGAGATCATTTTCAAGTAAGACTTTTATCTTAAATGATTTTATCTTGTCTGCAAATCTAGATTTTATGTTTTTACTGAAACCTGGTTGCAAATGAATGACTATAGCCAGCTAGCTGAACTGTGTCCGCCTCAATATGATTGTTTTAGTCAACTGAGGGTCAGTGGTCGTGGTAGTGGGCTAGTGAGCTTGTATAGGAAAAATTTAAAATGTCATCAAGCATGCTGTGATGGATTTAACTCCTTTTGAAGTTCTCACTCTTAAAGTTGGAGGGCTGCAACCTATCATATTTGTTATAATTTATCGCCCCCCAAAACCGTCTAGAGGATTTTTATCAGAACTTCCTGAATTTTTATCTACTCTGGTTTTAATTTATGACAGAATTGTTCTTTGTGGCGACTTTAATATTCATGTTGATGACCCCAACAATGTTAATGCAACTGACTTTTTAAATATGGCCACTTCTTTTAACTTCAAACAACATGTCAAAGGGCAAACACATAACCGTGGTCATACACTGGACTTGGTTTTTACCCTGGGTGTCAGCATCTCCTCTGTGGAATTAGTGCACATGACCATATCTGACCACAAATGTATTGTTTTTAGCTGCGATTCACCTGTTACTCATGCCGCCTCACCAAGCTCCATGTGTTCTCGCATCTTTAATGAACAAAGTGTTTCAAAGTTTTGCGCATTCTTTCAGAGCCAAAGCCAACACCTGTCTGATTCCAACACCAACAATCTGGTCGATCACTTCAATCATATCTGCTTGTCATCACTAAATATTACTGCTCCTCTAAAGGTTAGGCCTATGTTTAAAGCTGGTAAGCAACCCTGGATAAATGACAGCATTCGCAGCCTAAAAAGGGAATGCAGGAAAGCAGAGCGCAGATGGAAAAAATCCAGTCTCCAAGTCCATTACCTCAGTCTGAAGGATTTATTAATTAACTACAATAACATGGTTAAGGATGCGAGAACACACTATTTTTCTGAACTCATTACTACACATAAACACAATCCCAGGTTTCTGTTTAAGACTGTGGATCAGCTGGTAAACCCAACCCCTCATTGTGCCTCAGCTGGAAGTAATGATGACTGTGAATTGTTTTTATCTTATTTTACCAATTAGGTGGTGTCAATCAGAGCCTGTATTAACCCCGCGGCCTCTTACTCAGAGGTCCCTCACCAGCAACAAGAGAGTTTTAACCAGTTTTATCCCATCGACTTGTCTGAGCTTTTAAAAACAGTATCACAAATGAGAGTGACCTCACAGCTGCTCACTGTACTGGAAAATAACAAAATATTTGAAAAGTTTCAGTCTGGTTTTAGGAAGTACCACAGCACTGAGACTGTCCAGCTTAAAGTCACCAATGACCTTTTAATGTCTGCTGATGAAGGTATGTGCTCAGTCCTTGTACTCCTGGACCTTAGTGCTGCTTTTGACACCATTGATCACAACATCATGTTAGACAGACTGAGGCACTGGGTGGGGATCTCTGGTACTGCCCTAGAATGGTTTTCATCCTACCTGTCAAATAGGAAGTTTTGTGTGTCTGTAAACAACTATGTCTCCTCATTCTGTCCAGTTAAATATGGTGTGCCTCAGGGGTTGGTCTTAGGACCCATTTTGTTTTCCTTGTATCTGCTTCCCCTTGGACATATTATCCATAAACATGGCATTTCTTTTCATATTTATGCTGATGACACACAAATATACTTGCCCGTCAGATCCACAGACCCTGGAATGCTGAGTTCACTTAACAACTGCCTTTGTGAAGTTAAAAAATGGATGTCAAATAATTTCCTCCAGCTGAACTCAGACAAAACAGAAATCCTGGTCATTGGGTTTCAGCAGATGGCAAAACAAATACTGCCATCTGCTGGTTCCCTAGTAAATCACATTAAGCCTGTGGCAAAGAACCTTGGTGTTTGGTTTGATAGTAATTTAAATTTCGAGCAGCACACCACAAAGCTTGTTCAATCATGTTTTTATCAACTTAGAAATATAGCAAAAATTTGATTCGATTCGATTTTAACTTTTAAGGACACCAAGACCATTTTACCTGCCTTCATCTCATCACGCCTGGATTAATGCAACAGCCTTTTCACCTGTTTAACCCAAAAATCTACTGATCAACTCCAGACTTTCCAGAACTCAGCTGCCAGGCTTTTAACCAGAACAAAGAAATATGACCACATTACTCCTATTTTAGCTTCATTACACTGGCTCCCAGTATGTTTTAGAATTGACTTTAAAATTCTATTGATCACTTTTAAAGCTCTTCATGGCCTCTCGCCTTGTTATATTTCTGAACTTTTAGTCCCATACACACCAGCACGTACCTTGAGATCCTCGGGCAGAGGTCTGTTGTCTGTTCCAGAGTCTCGACTGAAAACTAAAGGGAACAGAGCGTTTGCTGTCAGGGCCCCGAGGCTCTGGAACAGCCTGCCCGAGGAAATCAGGTCAGCTGAGTCAGTGAACTCTTTTAAGTCCCTTCTTAAAACATACTTTTATAGGAGAGCCTTTCCCGATCTTATTTGACTTTATTTTATCCCTTTTGTTTTATTGTATTTTACTAATTTTATATTTATCTTAAATGTGTATTTTAGTCTTTTCAATGTTTTCATGCTTTTATCTTGTATTGTTTTTGTATTATTGTCTCTTGGGTATTATTGTCTTTACACTTGTTAAAGCACTTTGCAACTTGTTTTTGAAAAGTGCTCTACAAATAAAGATTATTATTATTATTATTATTATTATTATTGTGTAATGCAAGTGAAGAGAATCCATAGTCCAAGTCTTAAACATTTATTCAACATATAATGCACATATCAATGGCATTGAATGTTCAGAAACTTTAAGTACCACTGTATAGTAACCTACAGTATATTTCAAATTGCAATAATAAATGCTATAATATTATGAATTAACATATATGTACAATCTATGGCTGCAAGGTAAGAACATTTTATGAGGTCCTCAAATCCGGCAGGTCTGTAGTAAGTCCAAAAACCATAGGTGTCATTGACAATGGGGACATGTCCCCACCACTTTTTTGAAGTGGCTGATTTTGTCCCCTTTACTTTTTGAAAGCATAACTTGTTAAAATGTTTAATTTTATTAAAATTAAAAATTAAAATGTTTTGAGATGTTTTATTCTCCAGAATACAGGAATTTAAGTGTTTAACACACAAAATGTCATATCAAAAATATCAGCATTGAAGATTTCTTCAAAATAGCGTTAAACTTCTCGTCATGTTCTCTTGAACCCAATATTGTGCATTGTCGCAGCCATTATCTGAGCCCTTATGCCCCAACCACTCAACAAAGTGACACCCTTGCCAACACATAATTACAGTTTTGAAAAAAACAGGCTGTCAACGCAGAGAATGCCTTCTCGGGACGGCAGGTCTGTGAGGCCATATTACATAATGTTTTGGCTGATATTCTACAAAAGTATGCTAACAAGTTAGAAAGCAAAATAGACTACTTTAGCTTTTTCTTTAAACTTTGACCTTTCACCAAACCCAATTGTTCACCATTGTCTTTGGCATCCTAATGTCGTCCTCTGTAATCTCACAAATGTGGTAACATTTTAGTGCACAAACCTGCCTGAGCATTTCCTACCTCCATGAATTATTGTTAAACAGTTGTAAAAATGTGTTAACAACATTCATGCTTTCACAAGGGAAAAACTCTCAGGATTAAGCTGTTTTAAATCTACTATTTATGAGGGCATCTCCTTGTTTTATGAGTAAACAAATTGGTATTTATGTGTGTATATATTATTCAGAAAACACATAGATGAGGAAAGCCTTGAAAAAGCTACCTGTACAGAAAAGCTGGCAGCAATAACACCTGCTGGGCCTCGGCAAGTATGCCCACACATACAAAGTCAGCACTGTGGCCTTGACTGATGATCAGGTGAACACTGGGTGGTCAGCATTTGCAGAGAGGAAGCTTTCCCTCTTGCAATAACAGGGGTGGAGTATTTGGTCAATACTTTGAGGGACACAATAAGAAATTACGGATGCCACATGCCATGATAGTTTTTTTGCTTTTTAACTTTAATAGTTTTTGCTTGAAATGAAAAGATTTAAGGATACTGTTGTACAATATCAGCCAGAACATTTCAAATATGGCCTCACAGACCTGATTGATGTCCAGAGAAGACATTCTCAGCGGTGACAGCCTGTTGTTTTATGGTTTAATTATGTTTTTGGACTTTCTACAGGCCTGCTGCTCTTGAGAACCTCGTAAAATGTTCTTACCTTATTGCTTCACAGTCAATGTTCTGCAGCCATATCTTGTACATTTATGTTAATATCATGGTGTTTATTATTACCATTGGAATTATGCTATGCAGTGGTGCTAGAAGTTTCTGAACCTTTTAGAATTTCTGCACAAATATAACCTAAAACATACTCAGATTTTCACACAAAGTAGATCAACAGGACTAACTTCCACAAATAAGACAAAAATATTATCCGTGGTCTTTAATTCATTGAGAAAAATTATCTAATGTTGCATATCTGTAGAGTTGTAAAAGTATGTGCACCGTTGCTTATATGATCTGGTCTGACCCCCCTGTGCAGCAATAACTGCAACTTAACATTCCAGTAACTGTTGAACAGTCCTGCTCATCGAGCGGAGGAATCTCAGCTCATTTCTCTGTACAGAACAGCTTCAACTCATGGATGTTGGTGGGCTTCCTCACATGAGCTCCTAACATCCTCACCCTTTGATCATTTTAAGGTTAGAACTTTGACCGTTCCAAAAAAATCACTTTATTCTTCTATAACCCTTTTTTGGTAGAGCAACTTGTGTGTTTAGGGTAGTTGTCTTGCTGTATGACCCACGTTCTCTTATTCAGTACATGGACAGATGTCCTGAACTTTTCATTGAGAATTTGCTATTAAAATTCAGAATTTACTGTTCCATCAACAATGGCAGCCCTCCTGGCCCACATTCAACACAACAAGCCCAGATCATGATACTACCACCATCACAATGTTTCACAGATGGAATAAGGTTATTATGCTGGAATGTTTTCCTTTTGCCAAACATAATCTTGAGCAAACTGCAGATATGCATGAATGTTCCTTTAGGAAAGGAGTGGCTTTCTCCTTGCAGCCCTGCCATGCACACCATTGTTGTTCAGCTTCTCCTGATGTTGGACACTGACATTAGCTAATGTTACAGAGGTATTTTGTTGCTTAGAAGTAAGTCAGGGTTCCTCTGTGACCCTCCTATGCAGGCTAGCAGTGGTCTTCATTTTTCTCCAATTGTACGCAGTCTATCTGACTGTGGATTGGTGGAGACCAAACTCTTTAGAGAAGGTTTTGCAACCTTTTCCAGCCTCGATGAGCATCAACAACTATTTTTCTGAGAACCTGAAAGCTAAAGTTCACATACATTTGCCGCAAAGATACTATTTATGTCTCTTCTACTCTGTGTTAAAATCTGAGTATTTTTAGGTTTTAGATCACATGTCTGTAGAAATATGGAAAATTCTAAAGGTTTCACAAATTTTCGCGTACCTCTGTACATGTTTCAGATGTGAAATGGTTGCCGTAATGTGGCATGTATTAGACAATTGTTGTATATTATACACAGTGGAGTGTATAACATAATTTCATTTTACAACCCTATTGTAACGTGATGATTAAATTTACCTTGTACCTTATAAATGGAGAAGAAAAATGTGAGACATGTCAAAATTGTGAGAGAGCTGTGCTCTCCATTTTTCAGTCAATTTCTCATACACTCACCTCCCTAAACAGTATTTACACTGTACATATAGCACAGTGGTAAATCATTATTTTGGCCACATGATCTGTATGACATTTCTGATGTGTTTGTTGCCTGAGCTGCTAAGAAGCTGACAGCAGAACCAGGTTAGAACACAAGGGGATGCAGGTTTAATGCAGGGCTGTGGGTGAATGAAGATGGTAACTAGGTTACAAATGAATCCTTAATAATGAAAAAACAAATGAAATGAAGAACAATAAATACATCTGTATCGGTAACCTGGATTTAAAACAGTTAACAAAGAGACAACCGGACATGCTGAGGCGATCTCAGAGTGAAGTATCTTTATGGCTCTTTGGAAGAAGCTGCTTAACTGTCTACCCATTGTTGTATTTACAGGTGCCAGAGGGTCTGATTGCAGAACCCTTCAGATGTGATTAGCTGTGCCCAGCTCTACAGGAGATAACAGCTCCAGCTTCCAGCTCTTCAGCTCCTGTTTTTCTTTTTACTCACAACACCTGAACACTACTGACGTGAAATTATGACACTGGGTTTTTATCAACAGATTCTATCATTATAATAACTCAACACATTTCAAGTCATACAAAACTACTTTTACATTTGTAACCTTTTGCTTTTGTATTAGGAATACTTTGTTATAAAGTGTATCAAACTAATTATACATAATAAAATAATTCTTCATTCATCATCAGTTTCATATTTTAATTTTAAATAGTGTGATCTAAACAATCTTAACAATATATTATTGTTAACAGCTGTAATATATGCACGCCAAAGTTAGTCATGGAGTTCCACAAGGATCTGTCCTCGGACCAATCCTCTTAACTTTATATATGCTTCCTTTAGGCAATATTATCAGGAAATATTCCATAAACTTTCATTCTTATGCAGATGATACTCATCAGTTAGCTAAACTTCAAATGTGCCTTCAGGATGTTAAAACCTGGATGACCTGTAATTTTCTAATTTTAAACTCAGATAAAACTGAAGTTATTGTTCTGGGGCCCAAGCACCTCCGTGACGCATTATCTAAAGATATAGTTTCCCTTGATGGCATCACCCTGGCCTCCGACACCACTGTGAGGAATCTTGGAGTTATCTTTGATCAGGACATGTCGTTTAAGTCTCACATTAAGCAAATTTCAAGGACCGCCTTTTTTGACCTACGTAATATTGCGAAAATCAGGAACATCCTGTCTAAAAATGATGCAGAAAAACTAGTCCATGCATTTGTTACTTCTAGGCTGGATTACTGCAATTCCTTATTATCAGGCTGCTCGAAAAAGTCCGTTAAGACTCTTCAGCTGATCCAGAATGCTGCAGCACGTGTTCTGACAGGAACCAGGAAAAGAGATCACATTTCTCCTGTTTTAGCTTCTTTGCATTGGCTTCCAGTAAAATCCAGAATAGAATTTAAAATCATTCTTCTTACCTACAAAGCTCTTAATGGTCAGGCACCATCTTATCTTAAAGAGGTCATAGTACCTTACTACCCCACCAGAGCACTGTGCTCCCAGAATGCAGGGTTACTTGTGGTTACTAGAGTCTCCAAAAGTAGACTGGGAGCCAGAGCGTTCAGCTATCAAGCTCCTCTCCTGCGGAACCAGGTTCCAGTTTGGGTTCAGGAGGCAGACACCGTCTCCACATTTAAGAGTAGGCTTAAGACTTTCCTCTTTGATAAAGCTTATAGTTAGGGCTGGCTCAGGTGAGTCCTGAACCATCCCTAAGTTATGCTGCTATAGGCCTAGACTGCCGGGGGACTTCCCATGATGCACTGAGCTCCTCTCTCCTCTACTTTCTCTCCCTGTATGCAACCTCATCCCATTATTGCATGTTACTAACACAACTTCTCCCCTTTCCCGTAGTCTTGTGCTTTCTCGTCCTCTCCTCTCTCCTCCTATCACTTCCTGCAGGTGTTTCTGGCTCTAGAGCTGTGTAGGAAGTGTCATTTATTGCGACCTCTGAGAAGGTTGTGTGGTTTACATTGTATAGACTACTGTATTTTCGACATGTGCATTTGGTCAGCTCTGAGACCTCAGAGTTTGCAAGGTCACAATATTCATAATTACTCTGTGCAGATTGTTTCAGCACTTACCCACAGGATGGTTTGGATGTGCTCACATTATTCTGTGTTAGACTAGACTTATATCAGAGCAGCAAACAAGGCACTCTTCAGAAACTTCAGGCTAAGGTAAAAATACTCCTGCACACACAGAAATACACTGCACAATTACTTTTCAACATTTCATGTGAAACATGTTGGGAGTATTTTCACTTTTTAACTTATACTAGACTGATGTTCTTTAGCAAGAGTTCAGCTTTAGTGTTTCATGTGTTATCTGTGGTATACGATTAGCTTTTCAGTAAGTAGTAAAGACAGGGAGTGCTAGTATATATAGAATTTATTACATGTGAACCATAAACCATATCTTTTTTTAAATGGACCTATAATACAAATATGGACAATATTTAAAACTCAAAGTAAATAGAAAGAGAGAACGCCTGTCCATGTCAGTCCACACCAACAGATACAGACTTCCACGACAATAACAAGGCTTCCAGGTCTCTGCAGCTCTCTGGCACCAGGTGGGACATCTGATACGCAGTGTGACTCTAGGAGGAAAATGTGTAATAAATGCTTCAGGTGATGAAAAATATAAAGTAAACAATACAATTGAGTCTTTAATAAATAGAATATTGTGGTGAAGTTCATTTTCTAATGTAATTCAAAAAGTGAATCTCTGATATATTCTAGATTCATTACACAAAGTGAAGCATTTCAAACCCTTTTTTTGTTTTCATCTTGATTACGGTTTAGAGCTCATGGAAATAAAAACTCCAGTATCTCAAGATGTATACATATACAACATTTTAGAATAAAAATACATTTATAAATTATAAATTATACAGAAATGTCAACTAATTAACTCAAAACACCTGCAAAGGTTTCTGAAGCCTGTAATCTCTCAGTCTGGTTCTGATGCTCACAATGAACTTTGCCTCAGTATTCAAATTTTTTGAGATGCTCTTCTAAAAGATGCCTCAGTGTTTTACTGTTGACAGCACTATTATGTCACATAAGTGGGAGAAATGGAACAAGGGAGACAGTCTTTAAATGTTTTTGTGTTGTCCTCTTAAGACAGACAATTTTATATCAGCTGTCAAATGTCCAGTAGCCAAGTTGTTCTAGTAACGTTACTTACAGTTTAAGCAGACGTGGAGGCATCAGATCCTCAACTAAAAACTTGTGACAAATATAAAAAGTACCTTTCTCTCTCAAGTGACCTATTCCAGACAATAATCTCACACAGCCCTGCCGACAGCAGCAGTGTTACTCAATATAGCGGCGTGGGGATAACAGCCATGGCTAACGTTTAAAGTTATACAGCTTCCATCATGTAACTAAGGACTCTACCGCTAGCTTATTACGTATATTACAAGTAACATACTGAGGTGACGTCCAAATAAACCACTCGTAACTACGGTTATGTAAAAGGGTTAATTGATTTGCTTCAAATTGTTCGTTTGAGCTGTAAGTAAACGTTTGCGCAATTAATAAATGATTCATAGTTAACTGTAAATGTTGGTCTCAACAAAATCTAACGTTAGTGTTGCAAAATAATGTTACTCCATTTATATATTAAAAAGCATTTAAAACCTTGTGAAGTATAATGTCAATTAAAGCTGCAAGCAGCGTTGGGCGGGCCCTCGCACTTGTAAGCGCGTCCGCGTGTGAGCCGGCCGAGTTGCATATTCTGGAACTCTGCTGGTGCGGCTGTGAATTTGTTACGCGGTTATGACGCTGCATGAAGGTGCTATATGTCACTTCCTGTGTCCCCTATGTGGAGTTACATAGCACTTGCCGCTATGAATATAAATCGGTATTGGTGTGTAGATGTCTGCGGGGTGGGAGAGTTATCAAGCACGTAAAGTTTGTTTCAGATGTGAGCATGTACACTGAACAATAATGTACCCAAACAATAAAATAAATTCCTTTTATATTTCCCTGCCTTGTTGTTTATGTGTACATACAGAGGAAGAATGTGAGAACAGCACACATTTCATCGTTACTGTGTTTCTGCTCCAGCCTGCCTAAAAGAAAAGCGTTTTTGGGATTAAATGGACTTTATTAGCTGCTGCAGTGCAGGATGAACTCAGAACAGACCCATTTCTCACCTTATTATTCTAAACCATGCAACGAAGAAGAAGAAATGCATAATAAATCCTGGGACAAAATCTGTCCACAAATACTGTACAGCATGTAGTCTAATGAACAAGACTTGTGTTATAGCTGACTTGGGCAGTGAAATGTTTAATTTTTTTAATTCATGTGGTCATAGTTGTCCACAACTCAAATCAGAATATAAGAAGAAATGTTTTATACCACCTCAAGAAGGCTTCCTATCAGAAAGGTAGGAAGGTATTTCAAATGTACAACTGCAGTACTTACATCTAAGTAAAGTAATTTCCCTGACATTTTTGTGTTACTTTACTTTTAATAGACGCATGTAACAGGTTTTATACTTCCTGTGAGTATAATCCAATCAATCTTATTTTCATACTGTATATCTGATGTGTAATTTGATCAATTGTGTTGTATGTCGTGCTCGCATCTCAGAGAAGACTTTGTAAAGAGAGAAACGGACAGAAAAAGTCTCTAACTCTGCCTGTCAGCTCGCTCTGCTCCGTTAAAACTGAATTTACCATACAGAATTGAATACGAGTGCACTCCAGATTTAGCTGCAGCCAGCTGACCGTGTGCTTCTCTCTATACCGCAGTTCTGTGTCCATGCATGCAGCAAACTGAAAGCACTGTCTGTCGGAGCGTCTACATGAAAAGAGAAGGAAGACATTGCTGGTAGTATTGTCTTCAGAGTTGTTAAACACCTCAGTGCACTGAAGGAAGCCATCTGACTGTGTGAGGGGCAAGATCGTTGATGTCTGCAGGCAGAGTAGGAGCTCTCCTGTCTGACTGGTCCACCAATAGCAGAGAAGATGACCCCTTGAGTTATCAAGCACGTAAAGTTTGGTTCAGATGTGAGCATATACACTGAAGTTACAACAACTTCCTGTGTCATGGCAAAGACTTGATCTTTGACGCCACGCCATGGACACGCCCATTGACGAAAACTCGCAAATAGCACAACTTTTCATCTTCAATGCCTTTAGAAGGCACAACAGAAATTTGAAGTCGGTCGGACTAAATCCCTAGGAGGAGTTCGTTAAAGTACGGAGTGTGTTAATCATCCAAAAATGGCCGTAAAATTCTAAATGGCCGACTTCCTGTTGGGTTTAGGCTATGGCTCCAAGAGACTTTTTTGTGCATCTGGACAAGATACACGTACCGCAGAAAATTCGTGCATGTAGGTGAAACGTGCGGCGGGGGCTGCTTCGTTAAAGGTCACTTCCTGTTGCCAGCAGGTGGCACTATGACTGTGGGTGAATGTCAGCATGTACATGTGTTCAGGGCGGGACTCTCATCCTACATGTACAGTTTGGTCCAGATGTGAGCATGTACACTGAAGTTACAACAACTTCCTGTGTCATGGCGAAGAGTTGATCTCTGACGCCACGCCACGGACACACCCATTGACGAAAACTTGCAAATAGCACAACTTTTCATCTTCAATGCCTTTAGAAGGCACAGCAGAAATTTGAAGTCGGTCGGACTAAATCCCTAGCAGGAGTTCGTTAAAGTACGAAGTGTGTAAATCATCCAAAATTTGACGTAAAATTCAAAATGGCCGACTTCCTGTTGGTTTTAGGGCATCGCTCCAAGAGGCTTTTTGTGCATCTGGACAAGATACACGTACCACAGAAAATTCGTGCACGTAGCTGAAACGTGCGGCGGGGGCTGCTTCGTTAAAAGTCACTTCCTGTTGCCAGCAGGTGGCGCTATGACTGTGGGTGAATGTCAGCATGTACATGTGTTCAGGGCGGGACTCTCATCCTACATTTACAGTTTGGTGCAGATGTGAGCATGTACACTGAAGTTACGACAACTTCCGTGTCATGGCGAAGAGCTGATCTTTGACACCACGCCACGGACACGCCCATTGACGAAAACTTGCAAATAGCACAACTTTTCATCTTCAATGCCTTTAGAAGGCACAGCAGAAATTTGAGGTCGGTCGGTTGTGCTATTTGCAAGTTTTCGTCAATGGGCGTGTCCGTGGCGTGGCGTCAAAGATCAGCTCTTCGCCATGACACGGAAGTTGTCGTAACTTCAGTGTACATGCTCACATCTGGACCAAACTGTACATGTAGGATGAGAGTCCCGCCCTGAACACATGTACATGCTGACATTCACAGACAGTCATAGCGCCACCTGCTGGCAACAGGAAGTGACTTTTAACGAAGCAGCCCCCGCCGCACGTTTTACCTACGTGCACGAATTTTCTGTGGTACGTGTATCTTGTCCAGAGCACAAAAAAGCCTCTTGGAGCGATGCCCTAAAACAACAGGAAGTCGGCCATTTTGAATTTTACGTCAAATTTTGGATGATTTACACACTTCGTACTTTAACGAACTCCTCCTAGGGATTTAGTCCGACCGACTTCAAATTTGTGCTGTGCCTTCTAAAGGCATTGAAGATGAAAAGTTGTGCTATTTGCGAGTTTTCGTCAATGGGTGTGTCCGTGGCGTGGCGTCAGAGATCAAGTCTTCGCCATGACACAGGAAGTTGTTGTAACTTCAGTGTACATGCTCACATCTGAACCAAACTTTACGTGCTTGATAACTCTCCCACCCCGCTATGGAGGACCGATCCTGACACAGTCAGAAATAAATACAGAAATAAATAAATGCTCAATAAATAAATAAGCATCCAATTAAATACACAAAAAAATAAGTAAATAAATAAATGTAGGTAGTAATTAAATTATACAAGGAGACATAAATGTATATTTTAATTAGTGCCTTTACTTATTCACCTTTGTTATAATTACCTTATTTGTTTATTCAACTTTATTTATTACTAATTTTTTTAATGTATTTATTTATGTGTGTGTTTTAATATTTTTGTCTGTTTTATTCTTCCTTTGTATTTATTTACCTTATTTATTTTCACCCATGGTATTTATTTCTGCCTGTCTTAAATTTTTGTATGCATTTCTGCCTCATTATGCAAATGAGGAGGGGCTGTGTCTCAAGGGGTCATCTTCTCTGCTATTGGTGGACCAGTCAGACAGGAGAGCTCCTACTCTGCCTGCAGACATCAACGATCTTGCCCCTCACACAGTCAGATGGCTTCCTTCAGTGCGCTGAGGTGTTTAACAACTCTGAAGACAATACTACCAGCAATGTCTTCCTTCTCTTTTCACGTAGAAGCACCGACAGACAGTGCTTTCAGTTTGCTGCATGCATGGACACAGAACTGCGGTATAGGGAGAAGCACACGGTCAGCTGGCTGCAGCTAAATCTGGAGTGCACTCGTATTCAATTCTGTATGGTAAATTCAGTTTTAACGGAGCAGAGCGAGCTGACAGGCAGAGTTAGAGACTTTTTCTGTCTGTTTCTCTCTTTACAAAGACGCATGTTGCAGTCAGAGTCTTCTCTGAGATGCGAGCACGACATACAACACAATTTATCAAATTACACAACGGATATACAGTATGAAAATAAGATTGATTGGATTATACTCACAGGAAGTATAAAACCTCTTACATGGGCTATTAAAAGTAAAGTAACACAAAATGTCAGGGAAATTACTTTACTTAGATTTAAGTACTGCAGTTGTACATTTGAAATACCTTCCTACCTTTCTGATAGGAAGCCTTCTTGAGGTGGTATAAAACATTTCTTCTTATATTCTGATTTGAGTTGTGGACAACTATGACCACATGAATTAAAAAAACATTTCACTGCCCAAGTCAGCTATAACACAAGTCTTGATCATCAGACTACATGCTGTACAGTATTTGTGGACAGATTTTGTCCCAGGATTTCTTATGCATTTCTTCTTCTTCGTTGCATGATTTAGAATAATAAGGTGAGAAATGGGTCTATTCTGAGTTCATCCTGCACTGCAGCAGCTAATAAAGTCCATTTAATCCCAAAAACGCTTTTCTTTTAGGCAGGCTGGAGCAGAAAACAACTCACCTTTCTCAAGTTGTACAGTAATGTCACATGTGTATGAAGGTGGATCAAACAAGCTAATCTTAAATGTCAAAGTAGAGAGGAGCCTAGTAGGCCTATTTATTTTCATTCATTACACAATATGAATAAGCTATGCAGACAGTTGTAAAGAAAGAACATCTTTTTCTTCTGTTCTCTACTTGTTATAGTTACACAGTATTAGGGGTGTGGGCTGTATTAAAAGTATCCACTGTTCTCCCATGCTCTAACACACAGTAACGATGAAATGTGTGCTGTTCTCACATTCTTCCTCTGTATGTACACATAAACAACAAGGCAGGGAAATATAAAAGGAATTTATTTTATTGTTTGGGTACATTATTGTTCAGTGTACATGTCACATCTGAAACAAACTTTACGTGCTTGATAACTCTCCCACCCCGCAGACATCTACACACCAATACCGATTTATATTCATAGCGGCAAGTGCTATGTAGCTCCACATAGGGGACACAGGAAGTGACATATAGCACCTTCATGCGGCGTCGGAACCGCGTAGGAAATTCACAGCCGCACCGGCAGAGCTCCAGAATATGCAACTCGGCCGGCTCACGCGCGGACGCGCTACAAGTGCGAGGGCCCGCCCAACGCTGCTTGCAGCTTTAATTTTTTTTTTTTTTCTGCAAAGTAGGCCCAAATGACATGGCCTAAACATACTCGAAAACTCACCAAAATTTGCAAACATGTCAGAACCGGTGAAAAATTTCGTATTCTACAAGTTTCGCACATGGGCGTGGCAAAATGACTCGCTAGCGCCACCTAGAAAATTGGAAATGATTAGCCCCTCGTTCACGTTCAACCTACATGTACGAAATTTTCTGGGGACATGTATCGTATCAAGACGCACAAAAAAGCCTCAAGAACCCATAGCCTAAAGTCAACAGGAAGTCGGCCATTTTGAATTTTACGGCCATTTTTGGATGATTTACACACTTCGTACTTTAACGAACTCCTCCTAGGGATTTAGTCCGACCGACCTCAAATTTGTGCTGTGCCTTCTAAAGGCATTGAAGATGAAAAGTTGTGCTATTTGCAAGTTTTCGTCAATGGGCGTGTCCGTGGCGTGGCGTCAAAGATCAGCTCTTCGCCATGACACGGAAGTTGTCGTAACTTCAGTGTACATGCTCACATCTGGACCAAACTGTACATGTAGGATGAGAGTCCCGCCCTGAACACATGTACATGCCGACATTCACCCACAGTCATAGCGCCACCTGCTGGCAACAGAAAGTGACCTTTAACGAAGCAGCCCCCGCCGCACGTTTCACCTACGTGCACGAATTTTCTGTGGTACGTGTATCTTGTCCAGACGCACAAAAAAGTCTCTTGGAGCCATAGCCTAAACCCAACAGGAAGTCGGCCATTTTGAATTTTACGTCAAATTTTGGATGATTTACACACTTCGTACTTTAACGAACTCCTCCTAGGGATTTAGTCCGACCGACCTCAAATTTGTGCTGTGCCTTCTAAAGGCATTGAAGATGAAAAGTTGTGCTATTTGCAAGTTTTCGTCAATGGGCGTGTCCGTGGCGTGGCGTCAAAGATCAGCTCTTCGCCATGACACGGAAGTTGTCGTAACTTCAGTGTACATGCTCACATCTGCACCAAACTGTACATGTAGGATGAGAGTCCCGCCCTGAAACATGTACATGCTGACATTCACCACTGTCATAGCGCCACCTGCTGGCAACAGGAAGTGACTTTTAACGAAGCAGCCCCCGCCGCACGTTTCACCTACGTGCACGAATTTTCTGTGGTACGTGTATCTTGTCCAGACGCACAAAAAAGCCTCTTGGAGCGATGCCCTAAAATCAACAGGAAGTCGGCCATTTTGAATTTTACGTCAAATTTTGGATGATTTACACACTTCGTACTTTAACGAACTCCTCCTAGGGATTTAGTCCGACCGACTTCAAATTTGTGCTGTGCCTTCTAAAGGCATTGAAGATGAAAAGTTGTGCTATTTGCGAGTTTTCGTCAATGGGTGTGTCCGTGGCGTGGCGTCAGAGATCAAGTCTTCGCCATGACACAGGAAGTTGTTGTAACTTCAGTGTACATGCTCACATCTAACCAAACTTTACGTGCTTGATAACTCTCCCACCCCGTTATGGAGGACCGATCCTGACACAGCCAGAAATAAATACAGAAATAAATAAATGCTCAATAAATAAATAAGCATCCAATTAAATACACAAAAAAATAAAGTAAATAAATAAATGTAGGTAGTAATTAAATTATACAAGGAGACATAAATGTTATATTTTAATTAGTGCCTTTACTTATTCACCTTTGTTATAATTACCTTATTTGTTTATTCAACTTTATTTATTACTAATTTTTTAATGTATTTATTTATGTGTGTGTTTTAATATTTTTGTCTGTTTTATTCTTCCTTTGTATTTATTTACCTTATTTATTTTCACCCATGGTATTTATTTCTGCCTGTCTTTTTTAAATTTTTGTATGCATTTCTGCCTCATTATGCAAATGAGGAGGGGCTGTGTCTCAAGGGGTCATCTTCTCTGCTATTGGTGGACCAGTCAGACAGGAGAGCTCCTACTCTGCCTGCAGACATCAACGATCTTGCCCCTCACACAGTCAGATGGCTTCCTTCAGTGCGCTGAGGTGTTTAACAACTCTGAAGACAATACTACCAGCAATGTCTTCCTTCTCTTTTCACGTAGACGCTCCGACAGACAGTGCTTTCAGTTTGCTGCATGCATGGACACAGAACTGCGGTACAGCACACAGTAACGATGAAATGTGTGCTGTTCTCACATTCTTCCTCTGTATGTACACATAAACAACAAGGCAGGGAAATATAAAAGGAATTTATTTTATTGTTTGGGTACATTATTGTTCAGTGTACATGCTCACATCTGAAACAAACTTTACGTGCTTGATAACTCTCCCACCCCGCAGACATCTACACGCCAACACCGATTTATATTCATAGCGGCAAGTGCTATGTAGCTCCACATAGGGGACACAGGAAGTGACATATAACACCTTCATGCGGCGTCATAACCGCGTAGCAAATTCACAGCCGCACCGGCAGAGCTCCAGAATATGCAACTCGGCCGGCTCACACGCGGACGCGCTTATAAGTGCGAGGGCCCGCCCAACGCTGCTTGCAGCTTTAATTGTTATTATAATCATTAACATTACGATGGTTACCATTAACACTATTATAAATATCTGTACCATTTTTCATTTAGTCTATAGCAACATTACCTTCACTGTCTGTACCTCTGTGTGTATATTGTGTAGGCTGCCTCCCTCCCCTCTCTCCCTCCTTACATCTCTCTCAAGCTGGCCACATGGTTTAGCATTTGTGTGTATGTGTATACAGGGCGTGACCTTCGTCCTGTATACTCTTTTCTGCAACATTTTAATCAATATTTTTTTTTTGTTGGCTATCGGAGTGCTTTTTGGATTTTTGCATTATAAGCTTAGGCCTAGGCCTACACCTTTAATTGTTGTAGGTTATGTTTAAGTTCAGTGAACATGTGGGTGTGACATTCTTTGATACTTTTGATATGATTTATACTTGTATATGAAGATAAAATTTCAACATTTGAGCAAACTCTGTATATGTAATTCTATTCTTTAAAAGTGTAGCCTAGGCTTATTTTTTGTGTAGCCTTGTGCCCTACGAAAGCCACGAGAAGGGTGACTGAGCAAGGCATGTCTGCATATGTGAGAAATGCTTGGCCAGCTATCAATCAACTTTTCCTTTTCCCGGAATTTAGAGTGTAAGTAAGTGGTCAAAGTAACATCACAGGAACCAAGTTTTATTTATTATTATTTAAAGAGGTGGTATTATGCTTTTTTGCTTTTCCCTCTCCTTTATTGAGTTATATATCTTTTTTGTGCATGTAACTGGTTTGCAAAGTGAAAAAGCCCAAAGTCCAGCCTAAAGGGAGTTCCCATCTCCCACAGAAAGCACTGCTCTGAACCGCTTGAAAACAACTCGTTTGTAACTTCTGAGAGGTTTTGAGGTGAGAAATCAGCTGTGTAGATTTCCAGTATTGACAGTTTTACAAGAAGTGATGGCGGAACAAAAATGTTCTTGAATATTTTTGGAGTTGAGGAGCAAGTGGCGGCGGGGGAAGCCTGCGCCAACCCGCGGGAGGAGCGTGTCAGGCCGGCTGGCCGCCCACTCACAGAGCCCTCTGCTCCCGCCGTCACACAGACCGCTGCGGCAACAATGGCAGAGGAAAACACAGCTGGAAGGTTTACATACCGCTTATCTGTCTTTACATTCTGAGGAATGTTGAAACGTTTTAACCGTAGACTGTATATTTTAAAAGCTGTGTGGATCGCTGGTGTGGGTGTCGCTTTGAACATTACGTCGCGGCAGTTGTGTGTGGCGTCGCTATGACGACAAGCTACGTACTATCTCTGGGTACTATCTGCAATGGAAAACGGAGCAGGGCCGAGTAGAGTCCAGTCTATCAATTTGCGCTATGGTAGCATTTCTTGGCAAAGCAGCATAGATCGTCAGAACACCGGCAACAGTTCAACGCTTAGTCCTAAAAGACGATGCAACTCTGACTCTGTTTGGGCCTGGAAATTCACAATCGCTTGCAACCTGTAAAGCAACCTGTAAGTATGCTTTATTGGTTGCGAATTACTGTATATTTAAAATAAACACGGCAATGTAACTTCACAGACTCTTCAAGTGCGGAGTAGTTGGAAACGTTGGCTAACACAGCCAAAGTTATAGCTATAATGCAAATGTTACACCTGATGTGAAAGCTACTGAGCAAATGTTCAAATTGTTTGGCCAATTTTTATGTAAAATTGAGTTGAAATATGGTGATTTTTGTAGTGGTTTATGGTAAGATGTGGAACAATGATGTTGTGTGGTTGTGGACTTGAGTAACTTCTACCATCTGCTAGATTACGGTCGCAGTCTGAAGCGGCTTTGATTTGGATCACACTACCTTGTTTCTTACGACCCGCCCTTCTCTGCTTCTGATTGGAGAGTAGTCCTTACCTGGGAACTGCGCATGTGCAACTCCCAACAAAGATTTTGTACAAGTAAGATGCATCACTCTGTAGCTCAAGAGCAGAGCGTACAACACACAGGGTGAAAAGAGGAGCTGCAGCAATGTGCAGTATGAGGAAAATATGGTGTTTTTGAAAATTAAACCATGTAAACCTGTTCTGGTACAACCCGATTTTGAACCTGAAAATGAGCATAATACCACCTCTTTAAGGAGTGTTTTGCCCTCCCACATTTTTGTTAATTTGGCCTTTTTTGTCCTGGTTTTGTACATCCTCTGCACGCCTTCATACCCCACAGTGAGCATTTCAGAATCAGGGCATTTTGCCTGCCTAAATAATCCACATGAGAGCCACAGAGGTGCTCTGCATGTCCTGCATCTTTCATTGTGCAAAATGTGCTTGTACACGAAGGGCGAAGTTATCAAGAGCATGAGCATCACCTGCTCTGATAAGGGGGATCCATTATATTCCTAAGCTCCTTCAAAGCCAGTTGGCAAGGCTGCCCATAACATTCATCAAGAGCCTTGATATCTTGGGTGTATGGGTCAGAAGCATAGGAGAAAGCAAGAGCTAAGGGCTTGATCCACTTTCAGATGGTAAAGGAGAATGTGATATTTAAATTGCTACGTCTTATTAAGGTCGAGTAGATTACTGTCAGTGCCATTTGTAACATCCTGTACTGCATTTCATCTTATCTGATAAAATCTGGGAAAGAAGGGCCCTCAAGCTTGTAGACATGGGTTCTGCCAGTATGTGGTGCTAAAGGTTTCTGTCCATGGTGGTCATGATATATCAAGGACTGAAGCTGGGAGGGAAGAGAAACAAGAGGGTGAGCATCAGGTCAATGAAGAGGAATAAAAGGTGAAAGCAAGAGCCAATCAATGATGAGAAAAGAAAGGAAAGGAGGTGAGGTAAAGGAAATGAGGTAGGTGAAAGGAAATAAATAAAATAGAAATAAATTGGGGATCTTTACTACATCTATTTTCTCATGTATCTAATTTCTCTGTGTCTGTCTGTGTCTGTCTAATTTTGTGTCTGCAATGTCATTGTGAGCAAGTGTTGTTTGACTGAATGTTAATCTTTGGACAAGACATTTTACAAATGTGGTGTAGCTTATTTGTATGTTTTTGTTTTTTGTAGAGAATAACTTTAGTGTACATAAATAACGCTGGCTACAGGTCACCAAATATTTTCTGGAATAAAAGCTACTTATTATATAGTTTGACAGTGTAAATAGCTTAACCTCCTATGTGAAAAACATTTTACTTTAATTGGTGCTGCAATGCTATGCATTATATTACTAGAAGGTAAAGATATTGTATGTTTTTTTTTCTACTATGCACTCAGGTCACCTGCAGAGTTGGAGTCGTTCCATAACAATATACTTCTCACCAGTATACGCTGATCGGACAATGCTGGCTGGCCTGGATTACTACCACCGTGTCCACAGACCAGCCAGGAGAAAAGCTGATAACACAACTCAGTATGTTGCATTTTTATTGCATTTTACTCAATACATTTATAAGTAATGGGTCAAAAAATATTAAATAGTATGAGGAATAGATAGATGGTGCTAATTTATTGTATTGATTGCATTTTATGTGGAAATGCTAAATACTGTATAAGAGAACAATGACAGGTGTTACAAGTTTTCACTAAGCTGATTCTCCTTTCTGTATTATCACGTACAGCAAGGTGTACAACAAAAGTCCAGGAAGTGGTGCTTGTACTCATTGAAGGTGGAGAAGGATTACAGTTACATCTCAGACCTCCTCCTCTGATGGTTGTCTACTACTGAGGAGATGCCTAGAAGCAGAACCGGGAGACCTGATGATCCCTGTCAACATGGGGTTCAGTCAGGTGTCCCTACCCCAACTGTATTGCTAGATACAGCAAAAAGTACAACATAAAGTAATATGGTTGGTTTTGAAATGTGGTAATTATGTCAGAGAGGTGATTCTGATACACTAAATTATCTCTGCAGCAGCCATACGATGCTACATGCAAAGTCAGTCAATCAGTTAATCAGGCAAGGTACCTCTGGACACACCTTGTCTTTCTTCCTGTATATACTTATTTTTAACAATGATGTTTATAAATATTCTATTTGTGCTATAGGTTGTAGTGTTATGGTATGATAATAATAAACAATAAACAAGTGTTATATGACATTTTGTTTTTTTTGTTTTGTGTCATTATTTGAGACATAAGAAATAAATGTAGTTGCTTGATTGTTTATGCTGCAAGTGTAAAGAAAAGGTATTTATCATGTTTAATTATTTATACTGAACAAAATTATAAACACAACACTGCCCCCATTCATCATGAGCTGAACTCAAAGATCTAAGACTTTCTCTATGTACACAAAAAGCCTATTTCTCTCAAGCTTGACTCAGGTCCTCTTGTTCAAGAATATGTGCTCCTTAGCTTGCAATTCCACCTCCCCGGCTTTTCCCTCTTCTTCCTTGTACCCTGGCTGCCCGCCCTTCTCTGCTTAGCCTGGACCCCGGTCCTATCCCGGGTCTGTACTTGGCTCTGGGGTGCAGTTCTCATCAGAGACAACAATGCTGTCATTGTGGAAGCTTCTACATGTCTAACCAAAATGTCTCTGGTCAAAATTCAAGTTTGTGTAGTGTAACTGATGGTAACAGGAAAATGTGAATTATCCTGTTTTTAGCTTTGCCTAATGTTACTGCAGCTGTTACAACAGCTACCTGTTGCTAAAATTTAGCTAGCAACCTCGTTACTGAATCAAACTCTAACCTCCCCAATATTAACATGCAGCTGAGTGGTTTCCCAAATGTCAGCCATTTTATGTGAGAACCACATTATCATCTTGTTGCTGCTGTTTACCTTCACCACAGAGCAAATAAAACTGTGACTACCTGTTGCCTATTTATAGGCCTGTATAAATGACTGTAGATATTGTTACATTTTATTTAGGGCCCGAGCACGACCGTGTGAGGTCCCTATTGAATTTGCTCGGATTATATATATATTTAGGGCCCGAGCACGACCGTGTGAGGTCCCTATTGAATTTGCTCGGATTATATATATTTAGGGCCCGAGCACGACCGTGTGAGGTCCCTATTGAATTTGCTCGGATTATATATATATATATATATTTTTTTTTTTTTCTGCAAAGTAGGCTCAACTGACATGGCCTAAACATTCTCGAAAACTCACCAAAATTTGCAAACATGTCAGAACCGGTGAAAAATTTCGTATTCTACAAGTTTCGCAGAGTCTTCTCTGAGATGCGAGCACGACATACAACACAATTTATCAAATTACACAACGGATATACAGTATGAAAATAAGATTGATTGGATTATACTCACAGGAAGTATAAAACCTGTTACATGCGTCTATTAAAAGTAAAGTAACACAAAAATGTCAGGGAAATGACTTTACTTAGATTTAAGTACTGCAGTTGTACATTTGAAATACCTTCCTACCTTTCTGATAGGAAGCCTTCTTGAGGTGGTATAAAACATTTCTTCTTATATTCTGATTTGAGTTGTGGACAACTATGACCACATGAATTAAAAAAACATTTCACTGCCCAAGTCAGCTATAACACAAGTCTTGTTCATCAGACTACATGCTGTACAGTATTTGACTACAGATTTTGTCCCAGGATTTATTATGCATTTCTTCTTCTTCGTTGCATGATTTAGAATAATAAGGTGAGAAATGGGTCTGTTCTGAGTTCATCCTGCACTGCAGCAGCTAATAAAGTCCATTTAATCCCAAAAACGCTTTTCTTTTAGGCAGGCTGGAGCAGAAAACAACTCACCTTTCTCAAGTTGTACAGTAATGTCACATGTGTATGAAGGTGGATCAAACAAGCTAATCTTAAATGTCAAAGTAGAGAGGATCCTAGTAGGCCTATTTATTTTCATTCATTACACAATATGAATAAGCTATGCAGACAGTTGTAAAGAAAGAACATCTTTTTCTTCTTTTCTCTACTTGTTATAGTTACACAGTATTAGGGGTGTGGGCTGTATTAAAAGTATCCACTGTTCTCCCATGCTCTAACACACAGTAACGATGAAATGTGTGCTGTTCTCACATTCTCCCTCTGTATGTACACATAAACAACAAGGCAGGGAAATATAAAAGGAATTTATTTTATTGTTTTGTACATTATTGTTCAGTGTACATGATCACATCTGAAACAAACTTTACGTGCTTGATAACTCTCCCACCACGCAGACATCTACACGCCAATACCGATTTATATTCATAGCGGCAAGTGCTATGTAGCTCCACATAGGGGACACAGGAAGTGACATATAGCACCTTCATGCGGCGTCGGAACCGCGTAGGAAATTCACAGCCGCACCGGCAGAGCTCCAGAATATGCAACTCTGCCGGCTCACGCGCGGACGCGCTTACAAGTGCGAGGGCCCGCCCAACACTGCTTGCAGCTTTAATTAGGGCCCGAGCACGACCGTGCGAGGTCCCTATTGAATTTGCTCGGATTATTTATTAGGGCCCGAGCACGACCGTGCGAGGTCCCTATTGAATTTGCTCGGATTATTATTTTAGGGCCCGAGCACGACCGTGTGAGGTCCCTATTGAATTTGCTCGGATTATTTTAGGGCCCGAGCACGACCGTGCGAGGTCCCTATTGAATTGCTCGGATTATTTTATTTTTTTTTATTAGGGCCCGAGCACGACCGTGCGAGGTCCCTATTGAATTGCTCGGATTTTTTTTTTTTTTTTTTTTTTTTTTTTTTCTGCAAAGTAGGCCCAAATGACATGGCCTAAACATACTCGAAAACTCACCAAAATTTGCAAACATGTCAGAACCGGTGAAAAATTTCGTATTCTACAAGTTTCGCACATGGGCGTGGCAAAATGACTCGCTAGCGCCACCTAGAAAATTGGAAATGATTAGCCCCTCGTTCACGTTCAACCTACATGTACGAAATTTTCTGGGGACATGTATCGTATCAAGACGCACAAAAAAGCCTCAAGAACCCATAGCCTAAAGTCAACAGGAAGTCGGCCATTTTGAATTTTATGGCCATTTTTGGATGATTTACACACTTCGTACTTTAACGAACTCCTCCTAGGGATTTAGTCGGATCGACGTCAAATTTCTGCTGTGCCTTCTAAAGGCATTGACGATGAAAAGTTGTGCTATTTGCGAGTTTTCGTCAATGGGCGTGTCCGTGGCGTCGATGATTCGCAATGAAACAGGAAGTTGTTGTAACTTCAGTGTACATGCTCACATCTGGACCAAACTGTACATGTAGGATGAGAGTCCCGCCCTGAACACATGTACATGCCGACATTCACCCACAGTCATAGCGCCACCTGCTGGCAACAGAAAGTGACCTTTAACGAAGCAGCCCCCGCCGCACGTTTCACCTACGTGCACGAATTTTCTGTGGTACGTGTATCTTGTCCAGACGCACAAAAAAGCCTCTTGGAGCCATAGCCTAAAATCAACAGGAAGTCGGCCATTTTGAATTTTACGTCAAATTTTGGATGATTTACACACTTCGTACTTTAACGAACTCCTCCTAGGGATTTAGTCCGACCGACCTCAAATTTGTGCTGTGCCTTCTAAAGGCATTGAAGATGAAAAGTTGTGCTATTTGCAAGTTTTCGTCAATGGGCGTGTCCGTGGCGTGGCGTCAAAGATCAGCTCTTCGCCATGACACGGAAGTTGTCGTAACTTCAGTGTACATGCTCACATCTGGACCAAACTGTACATGTAGGATGAGAGTCCCGCCCTGAACACATGTACATGCTGACATTCACAGACAGTCATAGCGCCACCTGCTGGCAACAGGAAGTGACTTTTAACGAAGCAGCCCCCGCCGCACGTTTACCTACGTGCACGAATTTTCTGTGGTACGTGTATCTTGTCCAGACGCACAAAAAAGCCTCTTGGAGCGATGCCTAAAATCAACAGGAAGTCGGCCATTTTGAATTTTACGTCAAATTTTGGATGATTTACACACTTCGTACTTTAACGAACTCCTCCTAGGGATTTAGTCCGACCGACCTCAAATTTGTGCTGTGCCTTCTAAAGGCATTGAAGATGAAAAGTTGTGCTATTTGCAAGTTTTCGTCAATGGGCGTGTCCGTGGCGTGGCGTCAAAGATCAGCTCTTCGCCATGACACGGAAGTTGTCGTAACTTCAGTGTACATGCTCACATCTGGACCAAACTGTACATGTAGGATGAGAGTCCCGCCCTGAACACATGTACATGCTGACATTCACAGACAGTCATAGCGCCACCTGCTGGCAACAGGAAGTGACTTTTAACGAAGCAGCCCCCGCCGCACGTTTTACCTACGTGCACGAATTTTCTGTGGTACGTGTATCTTGTCCAGACGCACAAAAAAGCCTCTTGGAGCGATGCCCTAAAATCAACAGGAAGTCGGCCATTTTGAATTTTACGTCAAATTTTGGATGATTTACACACTTCGTACTTTAACGAACTCCTCCTAGGGATTTAGTCCGACCGACTTCAAATTTGTGCTGTGCCTTCTAAAGGCATTGAAGATGAAAAGTTGTGCTATTTGCGAGTTTTCGTCAATGGGTGTGTCCGTGGCGTGGCGTCAGAGATCAAGTCTTCGCCATGACACAGGAAGTTGTTGTAACTTCAGTGTACATGCTCACATCTGAACCAAACTTTACGTGCTTGATAACTCTCCCACCCCGCTATGGAGGACCGATCCTGACACAGTCAGAAATAAATACAGAAATAAATAAATGCTCAATAAATAAATAAGCATCCAATTAAATACACAAAAAAATAAGTAAATAAATAAATGTAGGTAGTAATTAAATTATACAAGGAGACATAAATGTATATATTTTAATTAGTGCCTTTACTTATTCACCTTTGTTATAATTACCTTATTTGTTTATTCAACTTTATTTATTACTAATTTTTTAATGTATTTATTTATGTGTGTGTTTTAATATTTTTGTCTGTTTTATTCTTCCTTTGTATTTATTTACCTTATTTATTTTCACCCATGGTATTTATTTCTGCCTGTCTTAAATTTTTGTATGCATTTCTGCCTCATTATGCAAATGAGGAGGGGCTGTGTCTCAAGGGGTCATCTTCTCTGCTATTGGTGGACCAGTCAGACAGGAGAGCTCCTACTCTGCCTGCAGACATCAACGATCTTGCCCCTCACACAGTCAGATGGCTTCCTTCAGTGCGCTGAGGTGTTTAACAACTCTGAAGACAATACTACCAGCAATGTCTTCCTTCTCTTTTCACGTAGAGCACCGACAGACAGTGCTTTCAGTTTGCTGCATGCATGGACACAGAACTGCGGTATAGGGAGAAGCACACGGTCAGCTGGCTGCAGCTAAATCTGGAGTGCACTCGTATTCAATTCTGTATGGTAAATTCAGTTTTAACGGAGCAGAGCGAGCTGACAGGCAGAGTTAGAGACTTTTTCTGTCTGTTTCTCTCTTTACAAAGACGCATGTTGCAGTCAGAGTCTTCTCTGAGATGCGAGCACGACATACAACACAATTTATCAAATTACACAACGGATATACAGTATGAAAATAAGATTGATTGGATTATACTCACAGGAAGTATAAAACCTCTTACATGGGTCTATTAAAAGTAAAGTAACACAAAAATGTCAGGGAAATTACTTTACTTAGATTTAAGTACTGCAGTTGTACATTTGAAATACCTTCCTACCTTTCTGATAGGAAGCCTTCTTGAGGTGGTATAAAACATTTCTTCTTATATTCTGATTTGAGTTGTGGACAACTATGACCACATGAATTAAAAAAAAACATTTCACTGCCCAAGTCAGCTATAACACAAGTCTTGTTCATCAGACTACATGCTGTACAGTATTTGTGGACAGATTTTGTCCCAGGATTTCTTATGCATTTCTTCTTCTTCGTTGCATGATTTAGAATAATAAGGTGAGAAATGGGTCTATTCTGAGTTCATCCTGCACTGCAGCAGCTAATAAAGTCCATTTAATCCCAAAAACGCTTTTCTTTTAGGCAGGCTGGAGCAGAAAACAACTCACCTTTCTCAAGTTGTACAGTAATGTCACATGTGTATGAAGGTGGATCAAACAAGCTAATCTTAAATGTCAAAGTAGAGAGGAGCCTAGTAGGCCTATTTATTTTCATTCATTACACAATATGAATAAGCTATGCAGACAGTTGTAAAGAAAGAACATCTTTTTCTTCTGTTCTCTACTTGTTATAGTTACACAGTATTAGGGGTGTGGGCTGTATTAAAAGTATCCACTGTTCTCCCATGCTCTAACACACAGTAACGATGAAATGTGTGCTGTTCTCACATTCTTCCTCTGTATGTACACATAAACAACAAGGCAAGGAATTTATTTTATTGTTTGGGTACATTATTGTTCAGTGTACATGTCACATCTGAAACAAACTTTACGTGCTTGATAACTCTCCCACCCCGCAGACATCTACACGCCAATACCGATTTATATTCATAGCGGCAAGTGCTATGTAGCTCCACATAGGGGACACAGGAAGTGACATATAGCACTTCATGCGGGTCGGAACCGCGTAGGAAATTCACAGCCGCACCGGCAGAGCTCCAGAATGTGCAACTCGGCCGGCTCACGCGCGGACGCGCTTACAAGTGCGAGGGCCCGCCCAACGCTGCTTGCAGCTTTAATTAGGGCCCGAGCACGACCGTGCGAGGTCCCTATTGAATTTGCTCGGATTATTTTTTTTTTTTTTTTTTTTTTTTTTTTTCTGCAAAGTAGGCCCAAATGACATGGCCTAAACATACTCGAAAACTCACCAAAATTTGCAAACATGTCAGAACCGGTGAAAAATTTCGTATTCTACAAGTTTCGCACATGGGCGTGCAAAATGACTCGCTAGCGCCACCTAGAAAATTGGAAAATTAGCCCCTCGTTCACGTTCAACCTACATGTACGAAATTTTCTGGGGACATGTATCATCAAGACGCACAAAAAAGCCTCAAGAACCCATAGCCTAAAGTCAACAGGAAGTCGGCCATTTTGAATTTTATGGCCATTTTTGGATGATTTACACACTTCGTACTTTAACGAACTCCTCCTAGGGATTTAGTCGGATCGACGTCAAATTTCTGCTGTGCCTTCTAAAGGCATTGACGATGAAAAGTTGTGCTATTTGCGAGTTTTCGTCAATGGGCGTGTCCGTGGCGTCGATGATTCGCATGAAACAGGAAGTTGTTGTAACTTCAGTGTACATGCTCACATCTGGACCAAACTGTACATGTAGGATGAGAGTCCCGCCCTGAACACATGTACATGCCGACATTCACCCACAGTCATAGCGCCACCTGCTGGCAACAGAAAGTGACCTTTAACGAAGCAGCCCCCGCCGCACGTTTCACCTACGTGCACGAATTTTCTGTGGTACGTGTATCTTGTCCAGACGCACAAAAAAGTCTCTTGGAGCCATAGCCTAAACCAACAGGAAGTCGGCCATTTTGAATTTTACGTCAAATTTTGGATGATTTACACACTTCGTACTTTAACGAACTCCTCCTAGGGATTTAGTCCGACCGACCTCAAATTTGTGCTGTGCCTTCTAAAGGCATTGAAGATGAAAAGTTGTGCTATTTGCAAGTTTTCGTCAATGGGCGTGTCCGTGGCGTGGCGTCAAAGATCAACTCTTCGCCATGACACGGAAGTTGTCGTAACTTCAGTGTACATGCTCACATCTGGACCAAACTGTACATGTAGGATGAGAGTCCCGCCCTGAACACATGTACATGCTGACATTCACCCACAGTCATAGCGCCACCTGCTGGCAACAGGAAGTGACTTTTAACGAAGCAGCCCCCGCCGCACGTTTTACCTACGTGCACGAATTTTCTGTGGTACGTGTATCTTGTCCAGACGCACAAAAAAGCCTCTTGGAGCGATGCCCTAAAATCAACAGGAAGTCGGCCATTTTGAATTTTACGTCAAATTTTGGATGATTTACACACTTCGTACTTTAACGAACTCCTCCTAGGGATTTAGTCCGACCGACTTCAAATTTGTGCTGTGCCTTCTAAAGGCATTGAAGATGAAAAGTTGTGCTATTTGCGAGTTTTCGTCAATGGGGTGTCCGTGGCGTGGCGTCAAGATCAAGTCTTCGCCATGACACAGGAAGTTGTGTAACTTCAGTGTACATGCTCACATCTGAACCAAACTTTACGTGCTTGATAACTCTCCCACCCCGCTATGGAGGACCGATCCTGACACAGTCAGAAATAAATACAGAAATAAATAAATGCTCAATAAATAAATAAGCATCCAATTAAATACACAAAAAAATAAAGTAAATAAATAAATGTAGGTAGTAATTAAATTATACAAGGAGACATAAATGTATATATTTTAATTAGTGCCTTTACTTATTCACCTTTGTTATAATTACCTTATTTGTTTATTCAACTTTATTTATTACTAATTTTTTTAATGTATTTATTTATGTGTGTGTTTTAATATTTTTGTCTGTTTTATTCTTCCTTTGTATTTATTTACCTTATTTATTTTCACCCATGGTATTTATTTCTGCCTGTCTTTTTAAATTTTTGTATGCATTTCTGCCTCATTATGCAAATGAGGAGGGGCTGTGTCTCAAGGGGTCATCTTCTCTGCTATTGGTGGACCAGTCAGACAGGAGAGCTCCTACTCTGCCTGCAGACATCAACGATCTTGCCCCTCACACAGTCAGATGGCTTCCTTCAGTGCGCTGAGGTGTTTAACAACTCTGAAGACAATACTACCAGCAATGTCTTCCTTCTCTTTTCACGTAGAGCTCCGACAGACAGTGCTTTCAGTTTGCTGCATGCATGGACACAGAACTGCGGTATAGGGAGAAGCACACGGTCAGCTGGCTGCAGCTAAATCTGGAGTGCACTCGTATTCAATTCTGTATGGTAAATTCAGTTTTAACGGAGCAGAGCGAGCTGACAGGCAGAGTTAGAGACTTTTTCTGTCGTTTCTCTCTTTACAAAGACGCATGTTGCAGTCAGAGTCTTCTCTGAGATGCGAGCACGACATACAACACAATTTATCAAATTACACAACGGATATACAGTATGAAAATAAGATTGATTGGATTATACTCACAGGAAGTATAAAACCTCTTACATGGTCTATTAAAAGTAAAGTAACACAAAAATGTCAGGGAAATTACTTTACTTAGATTTAAGTACTGCAGTTGTACATTTGAAATACCTTCCTACCTTTCTGATAGGAAGCCTTCTTGAGGTGGTATAAAACATTTCTTCTTATATTCTGATTTGAGTTGTGGACAACTATGACCACATGAATTAAAAAAACATTTCACTGCCCAAGTCAGCTATAACACAAGTCTTGTCATCAGACTACATGCTGTACAGTATTTGTGGACAGATTTTGTCCCAGGATTTATTATGCATTTCTTCTTCTTCGTTGCATGATTTAGAATAATAAGGTGAGAAATGGGTCTATTCTGAGTTCATCCTGCACTGCAGCAGCTAATAAAGTCCATTTAATCCCAAAACGCTTTTCTTTTAGGCAGGCTGGAGCAGAAAACAACTCACCTTTCTCAAGTTGTACAGTAATGTCACATGTGTATGAAGGTGGATCAAACAAGCTAATCTTAAATGTCAAAGTAGAGAGGAGCCTAGTAGGCCTATTTATTTTCATTCATTACACAATATGAATAAGCTATGCAGACAGTTGTAAAGAAAGAACATCTTTTTCTTCTGTTCTCTACTTGTTATAGTTACACAGTATTAGGGGTGTGGGCTGTATTAAAAGTATCCACTGTTCTCCCATGCTCTAACACACAGTAACGATGAAATGTGTGCTGTTCTCACATTCTTCCTCTGTATGTACACATAAACAACAAGGCAGGGAAATATAAAAGGAATTTATTTTATTGTTTGGGTACATTATTGTTCAGTGTACATGCTCACATCTGAAACAAACTTTACGTGCTTGATAACTCTCCCACCCCGCAGACATCTACACCAATACCGATTTATATTCATAGCGGCAAGTGCTATGTAGCTCCACATAGGGGACACAGGAAGTGACATATAGCACCTTCATGCGGCGTCGGAACCGCGTAGGAAATTCACAGCCGCACCGGCAGAGCTCCAGAATGTGCAACTCGGCCGGCTCACGGCGGACGCGCTTACAAGTGCGAGGGCCCGCCCAACGCTGCTTGCAGCTTTAATTTTTTTTTTTTTTTTTTTCTGCAAAGTAGGCCCAAATGACATGGCCTAAACATACTCGAAAACTCACCAAAATTTGCAAACATGTCAGAACCGGTGAAAAATTTCGTATTCTACAAGTTTCGCACATGGGCGGCAAAATGACTCGCTAGCGCCACCTAGAAAATTGGAAATGATTAGCCCCTCGTTCACGTTCAACCTACATGTACGAAATTTTCTGGGGACATGTATCGTATCAAGACGCACAAAAAGCCTCAAGAACCCATAGCCTAAAGTCAACAGGAAGTCGGCCATTTTGAATTTTATGGCCATTTTGGATGATTTACACACTTCGTACTTTAACGAACTCCTCCTAGGGATTTAGTCGGATCGACGTCAAATTTCTGCTGTGCCTTCTAAAGGCATTGACGATGAAAAGTTGTGCTATTTGCGCGTTTTCGTCAATGGGCGTGTCCGTGGCGTCGATGATTCGCATGAAACAGGAAGTTGTTGTAACTTCAGTGTACATGCTCACATCGGACCAAACTGTACATGTAGGATGAGAGTCCCGCCCTGAACACATGTACATGCCGACATTCACCCACAGTCATAGCGCCACCTGCTGGCAACAGAAAGTGACCTTTAACGAAGCAGCCCCCGCCGCACGTTTCACCTACGTGCACGAATTTTCTGTGGTACGTGTATCTTGTCCAGACGCACAAAAAAGTCTCTTGGAGCCATAGCCTAAATCAACAGGAAGTCGGCCATTTTGAATTTTACGTCAAATTTTGGATGATTTACACACTTCGTACTTTAACGAACTCCTCCTAGGGATTTAGTCCGACCGACCTCAAATTTTGCTGTGCCTTCTAAAGGCATTGAAGATGAAAAGTTGTGCTATTTGCAAGTTTTCGTCAATGGGCGTGTCCGTGGCGTGGCGTCAAAGATCAGCTCTTCGCCATGACACGGAAGTTGTCGTAACTTCAGTGTACATGCTCACATCTGGACCAAACTGTACATGTAGGATGAGAGTCCGCCCTGAACACATGTACATGCTGACATTCACCCACAGTCATAGCGCCACCTGCTGGCAACAGGAAGTGACTTTTAACGAAGCAGCCCCCGCCGCACGTTTACCTACGTGCACGAATTTTCTGTGGTACGTGTATCTTGTCCAGACGCACAAAAAAGCCTCTTGGAGCGATGCCCTAAAATCAACAGGAAGTCGGCCATTTTGAATTTTACGTCAAATTTTGGATGATTTACACACTTCGTACTTTAACGAACTCCTCCTAGGGATTTAGTCCGACCGACTTCAAATTTGTGCTGTGCCTTCTAAAGGCATTGAAGATGAAAAGTTGTGCTATTTGCGAGTTTTCGTCAATGGGTGTGTCCGTGGCGTGGCGTCAGAGATCAAGTCTTCGCCATGACACAGGAAGTTGTTGTAACTTCAGTGTACATGCTCACATCTGAACCAAACTTTACGTGCTTGATAACTCTCCCACCCCGTATGGAGGACCGATCCTGACACAGTCAGAAATAAATACAGAAATAAATAAATGCTCAATAAATAATAAGCATCCAATTAAATACAAAAAAATAAAGTAAATAAATAAATGTAGGTAGTAATTAAATTATACAAGGAGACATAAATGTATATATTTTAATTAGTGCCTTTACTTATTCACCTTTGTTATAATTACCTTATTTGTTTATTCAACTTTATTTATTACTAATTTTTTAATGTTTATTTATGTGTGTTTTAATATTTTTGTCTGTTTTATTCTTCCTTTGTATTTATTTACCTTATTTATTTTCACCCATGGTATTTATTTCTGCCTGTCTTTTTTAAATTTTGTATGCATTTCTGCCTCATTATGCAAATGAGGAGGGGCTGTGTCTCAAGGGGTCATCTTCTCTGCTATTGGTGGACCAGTCAGACAGGAGAGCTCTACTCTGCCTGCAGACATCAACGATCTTGCCCTCACAGTCAGATGGCTTCCTTCAGTGCGCTGAGGTGTTTAACAACTCTGAAGACAATACTACCAGCAATGTCTTCCTTCTCTTTTCACGTAGACGCTCCGACAGACAGTGCTTTCAGTTTGCTGCATGCATGGACACAGAACTGCGGTATAGGGAGAAGCACACGGTCAGCTGGCTGCAGCTAAATCTGGAGTGCACTCGTATTCAATTCTGTATGGTAAATTCAGTTTTAACAGAGCAGAGCGAGCTGACAGGCAGAGTTAGAGACTTTTCTGTCCGTTTCTCTCTTTACAAAGACGCATGTTGCAGTCAGAGTCTTCTCTGAGATGCGAGCACGACATACAACACAATTTATCAAATTACACAACGGATATACAGTATGAAAATAAGATTGATTGGATTATACTCACAGGAAGTATAAAACCTTTACATGGTCTATTAAAAGTAAAGTAACACAAAAATGTCAGGGAAATTACTTTACTTAGATTTAAGTACTGCAGTTGTACATTTGAAATACCTTCCTACCTTTCTGATAGGAAGCCTTCTTGAGGTGGTATAAAACATTTCTTCTTATATTCTGATTTGAGTTGTGGACAACTAGACCACATGAATTAAAAAAACATTTCACTGCCCAAGTCAGCTATAACACAAGTCTTGTTCATCAGACTACATGCTGTACAGTATTTGTGGACAGATTTTGTCCCAGGATTTATTATGCATTCTTCTTCTTCGTTGCATGATTTAGAATAATAAGGTGAGAAATGGGTCTGTCTGAGTTCATCCTGCACTGCAGCAGCTAATAAAGTCCATTTAATCCCAAAACGCTTTTCTTTTAGGCAGGCTGGAGCAGAAAACAACTCACCTTTCTCAAGTTGTACAGTAATGTCACATGTGTATGAAGGTGGATCAAACAAGCTAATCTTAAATGTCAAAGTAGAGAGGAGCCTAGTAGGCCTTTATTTTCATTCATTACACAAATGAATAAGCTATGCAGACAGTTGTAAAGAAAGAACATCTTTTCTTCTGTTCTCTACTTGTTATAGTTACACAGTATTAGGGGTGTGGGCTGTATTAAAAGTATCCACTGTTCTCCCATGCTCTAACACACAGTAACGATGAAATGTGTGCTGTTCTCACATTCTCCCTCTGTATGTACACATAAACAACAAGGCAGGGAAATATAAAAGGAATTTATTTTATTGTTTGGTACATTATTGTTCAGTGTACATGCTCACATCTGAAACAAACTTTACGTGCTTGATAACTCTCCCACCCCGAGACATCTACACACCAATACCGATTTATATTCATAGCGGCAAGTGCTATGTAGCTCCACATAGGGGACACAGGAAGTGACATATAACACCTTCATGCGGCGTCATAACCGCGTAACAAATTCACAGCCGCACCGGCAGAGCTCGAGAATATGCAACTCGGCGGCTCACGCGCGGACGCGCTTACAAGTGCGAGGGCCCGCCCAACGCTGCTTGCAGCTTAAATATATATTTTTAGGGCCGAGCACGACCGTGAGGTCCTATGAATTTGCTCGGATATTAGGGCCCGAGCACGACGTGTGAGGTCCCTATTGAATTTGCTCGGATTAGTATTATTATTTATTTATTTTTTATTTTTTTATTTTTTCTGCAAAGTAGGCTCAACTGACATGGCCTAAACATACTCGAAAACTCACCAAAATTTGCAAAATGTCAGAACGGTGAAAAATTTCGTATTCTACAAGTTTCGCCAGGGCGTGGCAAAATGACTCGCTAGCGCCACCTAGAAAATTGGAAATGATTAGCCCCTCGTTCACGTTCAACCTACATGTACGAAATTTTCTGGGACATGTATCGTATCAAGACGCACAAAAAAGCCTCAAGAAACCCATAGCCTAAAGTCAACAGGAAGTCGGCCATTTTGAATTTTACGGCCATTTTGGATGATTTACACACTTCGTACTTTAACGAACTCCTCCTAGGGATTTAGTCGGATCGACGTCAAATTTGTCTGTGCCTTCTAAAGGCATTGACGATGAAAAGTTGTGCTATTTGCGCGTTTCGTCAATGGGCGTGTCCGTGGCGTCGATGATTCGCAATGAAACAGGAAGTTGTTGTAACTTCAGTGTACATGCTCACATCCGGGACCAAACTGTACATGTAGGATGAGAGTCCCGCCTGAACACATGTACATGCCGACATCACCCACAGTCATAGCGCCACTGCTGGCAACAGAAAAGTGACCTTTAACGAAGCAGCCCCCGCCGCACGTTTCACCTACGTGCACGAATTTTCTGTGGTACGTATCTTGTCCAGACGCACAAAAGTCTCTTGGAGCCATAGCCTAAACCCAACAGGAAGCGGCCTTTTGAATTTTACGTCAAATTTTGGATGATTTACACACTTCGTACTTTAACGAACTCCTAGGGATTTAGTCCGACCGACCTCAAAATTTGTGCTGTGCTTCTAAAGGCATGAGATGAAAAGTTGTGCTATGTGCAAGTTTTCGTCATGGGCGTGTC